>NW_027263108.1:145000-163109 GCF_902827115.2 Pseudochaenichthys georgianus
TCAACAAATAAGTTAAACAATACAAAAATAAGAAGCGATCAATGACAAAGCAAATGTAAGAGTGAGGGATGGAGGGAGACAGAAGTAAAGTATGCTTTCTACTTGAGGAGAACTGCCTCTGGAGCTCTGTAGCAAGTCCCATGCATAATCTACTGATATCCTTTAAAGTGGAACAACACCAACAGGACAAGCACAAAGGGACCAGTAGTGGGAGGGTGGGGTGGTTTCAAGCAGGAGAAGAGGGACATTCAACAGTCATCCTTGTTCCCTTTCTTTCCTTAGAGTGTGGGGCGTTTGATTTGTCCATAAGTCCTCTTTGCCCCGACTCCCATCACCGGCAAGTGTGCATCTCCACCATTTTGCGGCACTGTTTGCATTTGACGTAGCAGCACCAGTGGAATTTGCAGCTGCACCTGTCCACCACCTCCACTTCCTGAGTCTGGAAACCTCGCCCCGCAGCACATCAGCTCGCACCCGTCTATCGCCTTTGATGTTCGGTTACACTGACGTCCAACCGTGCCAAACATTCCCGGCATTTTGGGGGTCGTGGTCGCAGAAATCCGGGCTGGGCTCAAGGTAGACCAGATCTTCGTCCGTGTGCGGTTTGAACTGGGAGTTTCGAGGCATGAGGACTTTAGTGGTGCCCCGCTTTACGCTGCTCCACCTCAGTGGCACCGTCAAACTTCTCCTTGATGACGTTGCCCACTTTGCGGAAAGGCGGCATGGCTTTCCAGCAGGTTTTCACCTCGCAGGAGCCGGACACACCGTGACATTTGCACTCCACGCGCATGTGGGACAGGATGGCCTAAAGAGACACCAGAGAACCTTTGGTTAGCCAAACGGAGACTTGGAATAATTTGACGGCATTGCATGATTCAAGAAAGATATCCACTATGGCTGGTTGCAGCATTAATAGATTTTATTTTGACCTAAAACTGACTTTTTATGTCATAAAACATTGCTCAAAACTGATCAACTGGAAATATACAGTATACCATTACGTATTAGAAACTAAATTATAACAACATAATTCCTTGAATTATGTTTCATCCTACATAGATAGGTAGATACAGTAGATACAGTAGATAGGTAGATATAGACAGACAGATAGACAGACAGACAGACAGATAGATATATAGGTAGATAAATAAATAGATAGGTAGATAGGTAGATTGATATATAGATAGGTAGATAGGTAGACAGGTAGACAGGTAGGTAGACAGGTAGACAGGTAGACAGGTAGACAGACAGATAGGTAGACAGACAGGTAGACAGGTAGACAGACAGGTAGACAGGTAGACAGGTAGGCAGGTAGGCAGGTAGGCAGGTAGGCAGGTAGGCAGGTAGGCAGGTAGGCAGGTAGGTAGGTAGGTAGGTAGGTAGGTAGGTAGGTAGGTAGGTAGGTAGGTAGGTAGGTAGGTAGGTAGGTAGGTAGGTAGGGTAGGTAGGTAGGTATAGGTAGGTAGGTAGGTAGGTAGGTAGGTAGGTAGGTAGGTAGGTAGGTAGGTAGGTAGGTAGGTAGGTAGGTAGGTAGGTAGGTAGGTAGGTAGGTAGGTAGGTAGGTAGGTAGGTAGGTAGGTAGGTAGGTAGGTAGGTAGGTAGGTAGGTAGGGGATAGATAGATGGATAGATAGATAGATAGGTAGATAGATCCAATAATCTCTTAAATTAAAGTTAGGGTTAGGGTAATGTTGTGAATCGAGTGGCCTATGGTGGTGGTGGGGTTATGGTATGGGCAGGCGTATGATATGGACGACGAACACAGGCCACTCGATTCACAACATTACCCTAACCCTATCTCTACCCCTCACACCAGATACTGACTGGTTTTCGGACCCCCCCAGACCCACCCAATAAAGCAAAACCTGCACGTTTCAGAGTGGCCTTTTATTGTGGCCAGCCTAATCAGCATCTTGATATGCCACACCTGTGAGGTGGGATGGATTATCTCGGCAATGGAGAAGTGCTCACTATCACAGATTCTTTCAGATTTTTGAACAATATTTGAGAGAAATGGTTATTTTGTGTTTATAGAAAATGTTTTAGATCTTTGAGTTCATCTCATGAAGAATGGGAGCAAAAACAAAGTGTTGCGTTTATATTTTGTTCAGTGTAGATAGATAGGTCGGTAGATAGATCCAATCATCTCTTAAATGCTGACTGTCTGTGCTAACAATCACAACTACAACAACATGTTCTACAACCAAGACTTGAGACTTGGACTCAAGGCAAATAAACGCTTGGGAATTGATTTTGAATTGACTACTGTGAAACTTAACATACTGCATTTTGTAATTTATTTCCCACAAATACTAGTCTCTAGATGTGACTTGAAACTTGACAGAAACTCTTGTTTTTTTGTAGTCTTACCCTGGAGTTGTCTTGATTGAATTGAGACTCAACTCCGACTTGTTTCATATGACTTAATTGCTTAAATGACTTGAACATTGAATTTCACTTCGAAATTGGAATTCACTTAAAATTTGAGTAACTTAAGAATTGGACTTGCGATAAATAAACTAAGACTTGACTTGGTCTTAAATGACTTGACAGTATTTGCACTAAAATATTTCAGACTGTCTATTCCTGTCTTGTTTTCATGTCTTGAAAATTGCCTTTGACGATGCAGATATTGATTGTCGTGCCTTATTTTATTTTATGTCTCCGTCCTTAAAGAAGTGCAGTGTTCTACAGAAGGTTCTTGTTCACAATGTATGTCAAGGACAGATTTACCTTCCTGCCGGCCTCGTTGTTGTGCAGGTTCATGAGCGCCGATTGGACGACTGGCCTTTACTCCTCTCCCTCACATCCACAAAGGACGGGAGAAGGCCACTCCATATGCAATGTTATCACTGCAGCCCGACCACTGGAACCCTGGGAAATACGGGAAAGTGGTTACATATATGGCTATTAAAACATTTTAACAGAGATGGCAAAAGTACATACATCCTTTACTCAAGTAAAGGATACTCGTGTTCAAAAATACTCTGGTAAAGTAGAAGTACTGACTGAACTTCTTTACTCAAGTCAAGTAAAGGCTTTGAAGTGTACTTCAGTAAAAAGTACCCATAACTAGCAGCTGTTTTAAAGAGTACCTGACCTCCCTTTATATTATAAGAACATGTCATGTTAGCTAATGAATGTTTCCATGCTGAACAACGGCAACATGACAACGTTTCCATTGGTCCCCTCTTCTTTAGAGAAGACCAGGAAATGATGGATACACGGATCGTGTTCCAATCAATAGGCACGCAGTGACTCTACAGAATAATGACCACGCCCCAAACACACATTCAGACTAAAGGAACCAGCTGTTTGGGAAATGTGAGAAGTAGAAAGTACAGGTATTTGTGTTAAACATGTAAGAAGTAGAAAGTCAAGGTATTTGTGTTCAACATGTAAGACGTAGAAAGTTCAGGTAATTTGGGAAGTAGAAAGTACAGGTATGTGAGTTCACATTGTGAGAAGTAGAAAGTACAGGTCTTTGAGTTCAACATGTGAGAAGTAGAAAGTACAGGCTATTTGAGTCAACATGTGAGAAGTAAGAAAGTACAGGTATTGGTTCACATGTAAGAAGTAGAAAGTACAGGTATTTGGTTTCAACATGAGAGAAGTAGAAAGTACAGGTATTTGGGTTCAACATGTAAGAAGTAGAAAGTACAGGTATTTGAGTTCAACATGAGAGAAGTAGAAAGTACAGGTATTTGAGTTCAACATGTAAGAAGTAGAAAGTACAGGTATTTGGGTTAGAAATGTAAGAAGTAGAAAGTACAGGTATTTGTGTTCAACATGTAAGAAGTAGAAAGTACAGGTATTTGAGTTCAACATGTAAGAAGTAGAAAGTACAGGTATTTGTGTTCAACATGTGAGAAGTAGAAAGTACAGGTATTTGAGTTCAACATGTGAGAAGTAGAAAGTACAGGTATTTGAGTTCAACATGTGAGAAGTAGAATACAGGTATTTGAGTTCAACATGTGAGAAGTAGAAAGTACAGGTATTTGAGTTCAACATGTGAAAGTAGAAAGTACAGGTATTTGAGTTCAACATGTGAGAAGTAGAAAGTACAGGTATTTGGGTTCAACATGTAAGAAGTAGAAAGTACAGGTATTTGAGTTCAACATGAGAGAAGTAGAAAGTACAGGTATTTGAGTTCAACATGTAAGAAGTAGAAAGTACAGGTATTTGTTTCAACATGTAAGAAGTAGAAAGTACAGGTATTTGGGTTAGAAATGTAAGAAGTAGAAAGTACAGGTATTTGAGTTCAACATGTAAGAAGTAGAAGTACAGGTATTTGTGTTCAACATGTAAGAAGTAGAAAGTACAGGTATTTGTGTTCAACATGTGAGAAGTAGAAAGTACAGGTATTTGTGTTCAACATGTAAGAAGTAGAAAGTACAGGTATTTGTGTTCAACATGTGAGAAGTAGAAAGTACAGGTATTTGTGTTCAACATGTAAGAAGTAGAAAGTACAGGTATTTGAGTTCAACATGTAAGAAGTAGAAAGTACAGGTATTTGAGTTCAACATGTGAGAAGTAGAAAGTACAGGTATTTGAGTTCAACATGTGAGAAGTAGAAAGTACAGGTATTTGAGTTCAACATGTGAGAAGTAGAAAGTACAGGTATTTGGGTTCAACATGTAAGAAGTAGAAAGTACAGGTATTTGAGTTCAACATGAGAGAAGTAGAAAGTACAGGTATTTGAGTTCAACATGTAAGAAGTAGAAAGTACAGGTATTTGGGTTAGAAATGTAAGAAGTAGAAAGTACAGGTATTTGTGTTCAACATGTAAGAAGTAGAAAGTACAGGTATTTGAGTTAGAAATGTAAGAAGTAGAAAGTACAGGTATTTGTGTTCAACATGTAAGAAGTAGAAAGTACAGGTATTTGTGTTCAACATGTAAGAAGTAGAAAGTACAGGTATTTGTGTTCAACATGTAAGAAGTAGAAAGTACAGGTATTTGGGTTAGAAATGTAAGAAGTAGAAAGTACAGGTATTTGTGTTCAACATGTAAGAAGTAGAAAGTACAGGTATTTGGGTTAGAAATATAAGAAGTAGAAAGTACAGGTATTTGTGTTCAACATGTGAGAAGTAGAAAGTACAGGTATTTGTGTTCAACAGGTAAAGAAGTAGAAAGTAACAGGTATTTGTGTTCAACATGTAAAGAAGTAGAAAGTACGGTAATTTGGGTTAGAAATGTTAGAAGTAGAAATTAGCAGGTATTTGTGTTCAACATGTGAGAAGTAGAAAGTACAGGTAGTTTTGTGTTCAACATGTAAGAAGTAGAAAGTACAGGTATTGGTGTTCAACATGTATAGAAGTAAGTAAAGTACAGGTATTTGTGTTCAACATGTGAGAAGTAAGAAAGTACAGGTATTTGTGTTCAACATGTGAGAGTAGAAAGTACAGTATTTGGGTTCAAAATGTATTTGTATTCGTGTGTAGTATATGCGTGACATCGATATGTTAAAGATGTGGCTAAACACACATGGAGTTCAGACAACATAAATAATGAAAACAAACAAATTATTTTTAATGTCACATCGTTTAAATCTTTGAAATGATTGCATTCAAATATGCTGGGATCAGTCGGACCTAACTTTTTTTGTTGCATGAATGTGTACAGTATATGTGTGTGTGTGTGCGTGTGTGGTGTGTGTGTGTGTGTGTGTGCGTGCGTGTGCGGGTGTGAAACAGAAAGCTACCTACCCTCGGGACTGACTCCATGAACATTGTGGTCACAGCCACATTTTTCCAGCTCTCCCGCTGCTGCAGGCCCTCGTGACCGCAAACGCCACACTGGCTGCTGAGATGGCGTACACAAAGGCTGCTCACGGGTGCCTAAACACACACACACCACAACACACACACACACACACACGACACACACACCACACACACACACACACACACACACACACACCACACACACACACACAACCACACACCCACACACACCACACACACACACACACACACACACACACCACACACACACACACACACCACACACACACACACACACACACACACACACACACACACACACACACACACACCACACAGATATACTTTACATTATGTAAAGAGGTTGTATCAAAGTCTCATGGAAGGTGCCCAGACACCGTTTTTTAAATGCAATATCAAAGATTATGCAGGAATAAGTCCTAAAACCGAGGAATGATTTATTTGTTTTACCAATTCCTGTTCCCTCAACTGGAAGTCAATGGTTTGATGAATGTGATTTTGTTTACCGTAGATGCCTGCAATATGGTATGTTGTTAACACAAGCTTACAGTGTTTCCTAATTTGCTCTACAACGTTAAATATGTCAGCAAATACCACACTTGTGAATATTCAACGCTTCTTTGTGTCATAAAACTTATAAATATCCAGACCACAAGTATGCCGTTAATTTTGCGGTGGTGAGGTGCAGCCACGCGACTTATTTCTTAATTTGTTTTACACTTAAAAATAATAAAAGTTTTGTAAATATGTGAAGATTATCCTACTCAACTGTTAGAAAAATCTCACTCGTCACCGGCTTGAGTTTCAATATCAGGATACATGGATTTATTATCCTTGCAAGAATGGAATAGTCATCTCAACAAAACGTGTAAGTATAAAATCCGAGTGGCTTCTTGTTGAGGGGCCCGATGCTGTAAATGCATGCAGGTAGTGAAGTTATTTCAGTATCAGCTGTCGTGGTCTATCACTCTCAGTGTCTCTGTTGCGAATGGACGAAGTGACTGAAATCACTGTCGTGTATAATCTTACCCTGCGTGACAATTTTTCCAAACACCGGCATGGTCTCCAGCGTGGAGCAGTTCCATCGCCGGTTTCTAAACTGGAACTGACAACTCGTCGATCGCCAGCTGAGCTCCACGACGCACGGCATCCATCACCCTCCACACTGCGCTTACAGATCTGCACCTGGAGGGACAGACACAGAGACACGTCAGACACACAACACGCAGTACACGCGTATATATATCCTTTATTTAACAGTAAAAGTCTCATTGAGATTAAAATCTGCTTTTCAAGAGCGACCTGGCCAAGAGGGCAGCATGAACAAAGTGAAATGCGCACATTAACCAGTCAATATGCAAATAAAAAGAAACTATTATATACGCCTAAATAGGAGATAGTTACTTCCCTAAGGTCTATGCCTTTCTATTGTTTTTCTGTTTTGATTCCACCAATGCGTATCCAAACCCTAACCCTGAACCGTAAGCAGGGTTACAAACTGTAAAAAGCGGTAAGGGTGGTTACTTTCTTTATATGTGATATTATATCAGTGTCCTTAAACTCTAAAACCAGAGTTGGTGACGTTCAGAACAGTGGAAATAATACCAAGACAGAATTTAGGATTTATTCTGTTTCTGACATGCCTGGAGGAAGGGTTTTTCTGGGATGTTAAATATAAGTTTCTGTCATGGGTTTCTGGCTTTGAGGAGAGCATTCGAAGCTTGTTTTCAAAGTGTATTATGAAGGAAGAGACTGCTCAACACATGTTATAGCAAAGTAAACAGAAATTCCTACCTCGTGAATTGTTGGTTATTGTAAGCCAATGCAGTAACAATGCTTTTGCTTACTGAAAGCTAATGCACTGAAGGATTCTCGTTGTTTTGAAGTGTCTATCTTCATGGTTGAATGCAATCAATTAGATTAAAGCTAAACGAAATGCACTATACCTGTCTCTGGATGAGACCTCGTAACCTCTCGCACGTCTCCTCATCCCGGATGCTTCCCACTGACGACAGCTTGGCCAGGTACCTGACAGAAGGAAACACGATCAACAGAAGCTCTTAAATACGTGGCGGTTGCAAAGAAGCGTTAGTTATTGTCACATTATAATGTTCCCCTTTAAACCTGACTTTAACAACATCATTCAGATGAACCGTGTCGGTTCCCATGACGTTGTGGGAATGTTTTGGATGAAATGTCTGGTTGTGAGGACACTGAGAGGAGGGAAAGTGTCTTATCACACACACCACCTCCAGGCCAGACAGGTCAGGGAGGGAGATACACGCACGCACACACACAACAGCACACACACACACACACACACCACACACACAGCACACACACACACACACACACACACACACACACACACACACACACACACACACACACACACACACACACACACACACACACACACACACACACACACACACACACACACACACACACACACACACACACACACCACACACACACCACTACACACACACACACACACACACACACACACACACACACACACACACAATCTGCGATGTGTGAGAAATTGGCATCAGTCTGGATGCCCTGACCCTCACACATGCACCTCACCTCACTTCAGTCTCATATCTGCAGACCAGCTGCACCTCACAGAAATAGAGTCTCCCACAGAGGGAGCTGCCCTGATTGTGTACCGTCTACACGGCCAGAAGTGTATATTGAGTCTGCAAATTGTTCAAACAATGGAACATTTTGCAGGTGAGAAAGCTCTTCATTTCACAAAAAAGCGGGATTGAAAGAAAGAAAAAGGATCATTCAAAGAAACTCTGACCCTGACCCACACAATTACAATACCGAATTAAATGGAAACTAGTTAACCTCCGACTTCATTGATAGATGAATCAGACATTAGCATTTCCCTCGTCTATATTCATGCCCTGATTGTGTGGCGTCTACACCACTCAAAGTGTATTCATCTCGGCATATGTTGAGTCTGCAAATCTTACAACCAATGGAACATTTAGCCGGGGAGAAGGCTCTTCATCTCCAGTGTTGTTTCACAAAAAAGCAGTCATAACAGGCAGTATTGAAACAAGGATCCTTCGAAGAAACCCTTACCCTAACCCTAACCAACAAGATTACAATACCGAATGAAATGGAAACTAGTTTACCTCCAGCTTCAAACATTAACATGTGTCTCGTCTATATTTATGTTCCTGCTATGTGAATATGTAATTGGTAATAAACCAGATTTTGATTCTGATCTCTCAAAAAGAAAGCAGTGTTTCTCAAATTGGTAAAGTACACCCTTCATGGAGAACAAATGCAATGATGTTTAAAAGACAATATCTCCAAAGCAAATTCTACATTCAAAGTATTTTTTTATTTTTATTTTTTATTTATCCTTTATTTATCCAGGAATGTCCCATTGAGATACAAGATCTCTTCTTCCAGGGAGTCCTGACCAACACGGCACACAACAAGTTTCAACATAAAACAAAGGCATTAAACAAAAAAAACATACAATTCAAATATAAATACAGAAGGCCATTTGTGCCGTGGCAAGAAGCATAATCACATCAGCAATAGCATCAGGTACACAGCTACATGTTTCATGAAGGGCTAATCGTAGCATACCTTTAAAAGCGTTTACAGTAGGAAGTGCCTCTAGACAAAGTTTTACTTGCAGCGTATTCCATAAAAAGGGAGCATAGTGGGAGAATGCAGCTTTACCCAGCTCTGACTGCATCAAAGGAACATTTAAAAGCATCCCATTTGCTGCTCGTCTAGTATTAAAAAAGCAAGTATAAAATGACAGAAGTCTGGAGATATATAAGGGCAGCTTACCTAGCAATGACTTAAGGATAAAAATCAACATGTGTGATTGTCTTCTTTGGTACAGAGAGGACCGTCCTAAGGATGTATTAACATTGAAACTATTACAAAACCCCTGTTATTTGCGTTTTGCAGCGCAATAGGCTACGCAGTGTTTCTCAAACTACACTAGTTTCAATGTTAATACTTTGAACGTAGAATTTACTTTGGATTTTGTGTTTTAAACATAAAAAATAAAAATAAAAAGTCAATTCTACATTTAAAGTATTAACATGGAAACTATTTAGTTATTTGTATTTATTTCGTAGTGCATAGTGGTACTTGCTTACCTACTGTACAAGAACAGCAGTTGTACTATTATATCTGCCGACTCCTCCATACAGTGGACAGAGTTTGAATATTAAAATGGCAAATTCCAAGATAATTAACTTTAAGGCCACCGTAATGTACGAGCAGACATGTTTTTCCTTAAGTTCCTGAAGTCTGCTTTATGAGTCTCTGGTTATGAGTTCCCAAGACCACACATACCTCCGTAAAGCCCGCGAGCCTGTCTCAATCAAGCTGTGGCTCACTTCCAGACTGCAGAGAGTTCTGCTGGCGTATTATTGACAACGCTACATCCTCTCAGTTTACCTTCAGAGATGCTCAAACCACACACATCCTTTAGAAGAACATACTCATGTTTAAAGATACTATAAAGTAGAAGTACTGACTAAACTTCTTTACTCAAGTCAAAGTAAAGAGGCTTTGAAGTGTACTTCAGTAAAAAGTACCCATAGCTAGCAGCTGCTTTAAAGAGTACCTGACCTCCCTTTATATTAATAGAACAATAATGTCATTGTTAGCTAATGAATGTTTCCATGCTGAACAACGGCAACATGACAACGTTTCCATTGGTCCCCAAATAAAGCTTTATTTATACGGCACTTTTCCTACAACACATGCGGCTCAAAGTGCTTTACAAAATGACACATCACAAGTTGAAAATAAACAACAAGAAATTCCCCTCAGATTATTTGTTAAGAACTTAAAAAGGTACACGCAGCAAAATATAACATTTCACCAGGTTAACAGACACAAGGAGGGGAAATAAATGGACGATAATACAAATAAAATAAATAATGCTGTCTCTCTGACAGATAAGACACAAGACAGCTGAGTCGATGCAACACTATAAAATAAAATATAAAACCCAATAAAACAAAGTGAACATATAGGTACAACAGAAATAAGACCTATAAAATAAATAAAACCACATAAAGGTTGGTAAGTAATAAAGACTAAAAGAACATTTAAGTGGGGGGTCAAACAGCTCCTCCTCTCCTTCACCCTCTCATCTCCTCCTCTCCTTCACCCTCTCATCTCCTCCTCTCCTTCACCCTCTCAGATAATTTCCCTCTCTTCCTCCGTCTCTCTTCTAAAGACAGTGTGGATATCATCGCTGTGATAACCTCGCTCTCTGCCACTCCACCAAATCTCAGTCACATCCGCTCACACATTTTTAAGAAGAAGCATCACCAAGACCCACATTCTTCATCAAAGCGTGTCCAATGTTTTAATGCTTTAATGCTTTAAAGCCCCTCTACTCAACTATATGTTCATGCAGGATTATGACAATGAAAGCTATGTTTTAGATAGATGAAGTCAGGTGACTCATATGGATTTGTACATTTGTATATTTGTTTATTTGATTTAGGTCCATTTTACGTTAAAGTCAGACCTATCACAATTTTACAAAAATACACTACGACTAGAATTATGTCGTTACGGGTACCAAATTCTCCAAAAAAGTTAACCATAAAAAAGATCAGAGCCTTGGATGAGGACCATTTTAATCCTAAATGTGATCCACCCCAATAGACTCTAAGCAGGGGCGGTTCTAGGGGGGGGGGGGGCAGGATATGAAACTAACTAACGCCATTTGTCATTCCAGTCCGACCCATTAGAGCGTAAAAACTGCAACTATAAATATCTGAAATAAATATGTGTACTGAAACAAATACCAATAACTGTATTACATTGTTCTCTTGCCCAATTACTTCATTCTGTCTTTGTCTTTTTTGTCCTGCATTTATTGGGCCCCCCTCCGAAAATAACTGAGCCTGGTCCCCCGAGTCAAATTGGTCTAGAACCGCCACTGACTCTCAAGGGGCCTACACACCAATCTGACCCCAAAGAACACGTCCCGACGGACCCGACTGTTGTGTCGCCTCACGTCTCTGCGTCTCGGCCATGTGTCGCACTGGAACACACCGCAAAGACTTCAGCCGACGGCCAGGAAGCACGTACGAACTGCGCATGCGTGAGTGGCAATAACTCTCCTCACCAGCAGGCGGCGGTAGTGTGTATTCGTCATTCAAAAGAGGCAACAACCGGAAGACAGACTGCGTGATAACCGAGAGAAGAAGAACAGACTGCGTGATATAAACAAACAACAAATAGCGTGCGTTCCATTTTCTCTCGACAGCGAGAAGCTCACGGGGCTTTCCCGAACCTGTGTCGAGAGCTGGAGTTAAATGAAACCTCAGATTTGCCTTCTTAATAGTTTGTTTGGGTCCCTCACTTCCGTTTCGCTTCTCATGCACCGATTCGCTAGCTGAACAGCCAATCAGAGGGATTTCTTTGGCCGACAGCCTTTAGCCTCCCGATTCAACGGCCGAAAAGACACGACGGGGCGGGACACACCAATCTGAGTAGGGCGACACTCATCAACGGCCCGACATCTATCGACGGCCGAATTCGGCTTGGTGTGTAAGGACTTTAAGCTCTAACAATGCTCTCTGCTATCAATATCAAGAAAGAGAAGCAAAACAAGTGAGACAAACTCATTCAAACACATTTTGCAGTATCAACTCAGAACAGTGAGTGGGGGAGGGGAACATAATGAGTTTCCCCAAAGGAGAAAATCCACGTGGACACCGCTCTATTCGGAAAGACATGTCATTGTCAACGTCTCGTTCGAATGCTCCGAGTAACCAAATGCATTTAGAATTATTCTTAAATATCAAGTCAAAAGTTAATGATATGTCAATGTTGTGTTCACATCTTGTTTTTGCTGCAAAGACATCCCAATGCTGGAAGAGAGTGAGTGAGGGATAGAAGCACGATGAGAAAATCCACGTGGACACCGCTCTGGTCGGAAAGACATATCAACGTGGTTTCCACATTACGAGTTAAAGCTCCTGAACCCGCTGAAGTCAGAAAACGCCTCCCAAGCTCTGGAAACAGGACCATCAAAGTGCATACTAATAATAATAATAATAATAATAATAATAATAATAATAATAATAATAATAATAATAATAAGTGGTGGTTTTAAAGATCTAGTAAAAGGCCATTCTAAAAAGATGCATTTGTAGGCCTTAGCATGTGACCTTGGTAGAGGTCTGCATTCTCCAAAGAGCCAATATTTAGATCTATTAACTTTTCACAACATCGCTTTAACAAACCACGAAGGACCAACAGCCTCTGGTTATAAAAGTGTTTCGGCGAAAGACAATTACGAGTCTTTGAAGGTAATTGAACCAGGAAGAACACTGGAGTGAACATGTGGAAAGATAACAGTGGTATAAGATCAAGAGGTCTGAATTGAGTCGCATCTAAACCCCAGCGTCCTGGAGCCATCTGTGGGGTTATTTCTCTGCCCGAATCTCCAGGTTCTCCCCTCTGATTGGCTCATGGCAGGAGAGAGAGGTTTCATCAAAGCCATGTGCGCTGTTTGATCTCTCTTTGTTGTTTAGCGTAGCCGCGGGCAGAGCGCTACATTCGGACGGTCAGCTATTGAAGCAACCACACACACACACACACACACACACACACACACACACACACACACACACACACACACACACACACACACACACACACACACACACACACACACACACACACACACACACACACACACACACACACACACACACACACACACACACACACACACACACACACACACACACACACACACACACCACACACACACACACACACACACACACACACACACACAAACACCTGGACAGCATTCCCATCGGCCCCACATTCACCCTGGAAACATTTAATAAACATTGGATAAGACGTTATTCAGGTGATTTTCTGGATATGTGTGTGTTTACGCGTGGGAACATTTTAGCACAGGCCTTGGGAGAGTGTGTGTGAGCCTCTTTTTATCTAGCTGTGTATACCTTCACAGAGGCAAGGTTAACAACACGCCTCAACAAGGACACAGAGGACCAGGGAAGTAGTGAAGTACAAATACTTTGTTACTGTACTTAAGTATATCTTTCTGGTATCAGTACTTTACTCCACTACTTATTTTTCTGACGACTTTCTACTTCTTACATGTTGAACTCAAATACCTGTACTTTCTACTTCTTACATGTTGAACACAAATAACTGTACTTTCTACTTCTTACATGTTGAACCTAAATACCTGTACTTTCTACTTCTCACATGTTGAACTCAAATACCTGAACTTTCTACTTCTTACATGTTGAACTCAAATACCTGTACTTTCTACTTCTCACATGTTGAACTCAAATACCTGAACTTTCTACTTCTTACATGTTGAACTCAAATACCTGTACTTTCTACTTCTCACATGTTGAACTCAAATACCTGTACTTTCTACTTCTTACATGTTGAACTCAAATACCTGTACTTTCTACTTCTTACATGTTGAACACAAATACCTGTACTTTCTACTTCTCACATGTTGAACTCAAATACCTGTACTTTCTACTTCTCACATGTTGAACCCAAATACCTGTACTTTCTACTTCTTACATGTTGAACTCAAATACCTGTACTTTCTACTTCTCACATTTTGAACTCAAATACCTGTACTTTCTACTTCTTACATGTTGAACTCAAATACCTGTACTTTCTACTTCTCACATGTTGAACCCAAATACCTGTACTTTCTACTTCTTACATGTTGAACTCAAATACCTGTACTTTCTACTTCTTACATGTTGAACTCAAATACCTGTACTTTCTACTTCTTACATGTTGAACTCAAATACCTGTACTTTCTACTTCTTTCATGTTGAACACAAATACCTGTACTTTCTACTTCTTACATGTTGAACTCAAATACCTGTACTTTCTACTTCTTACATGTTGAACTCAAATACCTGTACTTTCTACTTCTCACATTTTGAACTCAAATACCTGTACTTTCTACTTCTTACATGTTGAACACAAATACCTGTACTTTCTACTTCTTACATGTTGAACACTAATACATATACTTTCTACTTCTTACATGTTGAACTCAAATACCTGTACTTTCTACTTCTTACATGTTGAACACTAATACATATACTTTCTACTTCTTACATGTTGAACACTAATACATATACTTTCTACTTCTTACATGTTGAACTCAAATACCTGTACTTTCTACTTCTTACATGTTGAACACTAATACATATACTTTCTACTTCTTACATGTTGAACACTAATACATATACTTTCTACTTCTTACATGTTGAACTCAAATACCTGTACTTTCTACTTCTTACATGTTGAACACTAATACATATACTTTCTACTTCTTACATGTTGAACACAAATACCTGTACTTTCTACTTCTTACATGTTGAACACTAATACATATACTTTCTACTTCTTACATGTTGAACACTAATACATATACTTTCTACTTCTTACATGTTGAACTCAAATACCTGTACTTTCTACTTCTTACATGTTGAACACAAATACCTGTACTTTCTACTTCTTACATGTTGAACTCAAATACCTGTACTTTCTACTTCTCACATGTTGAACTCAAATACCTGTACTTTCTACTTCTTACATGTTGAACTCAAATACCTGTACTTTCTACTTCTTACATGTTGAACTCAAATACCTGTACTTTCTACTTCTTACATGTTGAACTCAAATACCTGTACTTTCTACTTCTCTCATTTCCCAAACAGCTGGTTCCTTTAGTCTGAATGTGTGTTGGTGCGTGATCATTATTCTTCAGAGTCACTGCGTGCCTATTGGTTGGAACACGATCCGTGTATCCATCACTTCCTGGTCTTCTCTAAAGAAGAGGGACCAATGGAAACGTTGTCATGTAGCCGTTGTTCAGCATGGAAACATTCATTAGCTAACAATGACATTATTGTTCTATTAATATAAAGGGAGGTCAGGTACTCTTTAAAGCAGCTGCTGGTTATGGGTACTTTTTACTGAAGTACACTTCAAAGCTTCTTTACTTTCACTTGAGTAAAGAAGTTTAGTCAGTACTTCTACTTGAGTATTTTTAAACACGAGTATCTGTACTTCTACTTGAGTAAAGGATGTGTGTACTTTTGCCATTTCTGAAGAGGACACACACACACACACACACACACACACACACACACACACACACACACACACACACACACACACACACACACACACACACACACACACACACACACACACACACACACACACACACACACACACACACACACACACACACACACACACACACACACACACACACACACACACACACACACACACACACACACAAACACCTGGACAGCATTCCCATCGGCCCCACATTCACCCTGGAAACATTTAATAAACATTGGATAAGACGTTATTCAGGTGATTTTCTGGATATGTGTGTGTTTACGCGTGGGAACATTTTAGCACAGGCCTTGGGAGAGTGTGTGTGAGCCTCTTTTTATCTAGCTGTGTATACCTTCACAGAGGCAAGGTTAACAACACGCCTCAACAAGGACACAGAGGACCAGGGAAGTAGTGAAGTACAAATACTTTGTTACTGTACTTAAGTATATCTTTCTGGTATCAGTACTTTACTCCACTACTTATTTTTCTGACGACTTTCTACTTCTTACATGTTGAACTCAAATACCTGTACTTTCTACTTCTTACATGTTGAACACAAATAACTGTACTTTCTACTTCTTACATGTTGAACCTAAATACCTGTACTTTCTACTTCTCACATGTTGAACTCAAATACCTGAACTTTCTACTTCTTACATGTTGAACTCAAATACCTGTACTTTCTACTTCTCACATGTTGAACTCAAATACCTGAACTTTCTACTTCTTACATGTTGAACTCAAATACCTGTACTTTCTACTTCTCACATGTTGAACTCAAATACCTGTACTTTCTACTTCTTACATGTTGAACTCAAATACCTGTACTTTCTACTTCTTACATGTTGAACACAAATACCTGTACTTTCTACTTCTCACATGTTGAACTCAAATACCTGTACTTTCTACTTCTCACATGTTGAACCCAAATACCTGTACTTTCTACTTCTTACATGTTGAACTCAAATACCTGTACTTTCTACTTCTCACATTTTGAACTCAAATACCTGTACTTTCTACTTCTTACATGTTGAACTCAAATACCTGTACTTTCTACTTCTCACATGTTGAACCCAAATACCTGTACTTTCTACTTCTTACATGTTGAACTCAAATACCTGTACTTTCTACTTCTTACATGTTGAACTCAAATACCTGTACTTTCTACTTCTTACATGTTGAACTCAAATACCTGTACTTTCTACTTCTTTCATGTTGAACACAAATACCTGTACTTTCTACTTCTTACATGTTGAACTCAAATACCTGTACTTTCTACTTCTTACATGTTGAACTCAAATACCTGTACTTTCTACTTCTCACATTTTGAACTCAAATACCTGTACTTTCTACTTCTTACATGTTGAACACAAATACCTGTACTTTCTACTTCTTACATGTTGAACACTAATACATATACTTTCTACTTCTTACATGTTGAACTCAAATACCTGTACTTTCTACTTCTTACATGTTGAACACTAATACATATACTTTCTACTTCTTACATGTTGAACACTAATACATATACTTTCTACTTCTTACATGTTGAACTCAAATACCTGTACTTTCTACTTCTTACATGTTGAACACTAATACATATACTTTCTACTTCTTACATGTTGAACACTAATACATATACTTTCTACTTCTTACATGTTGAACTCAAATACCTGTACTTTCTACTTCTTACATGTTGAACACTAATACATATACTTTCTACTTCTTACATGTTGAACACAAATACCTGTACTTTCTACTTCTTACATGTTGAACACTAATACATATACTTTCTACTTCTTACATGTTGAACACTAATACATATACTTTCTACTTCTTACATGTTGAACTCAAATACCTGTACTTTCTACTTCTTACATGTTGAACACAAATACCTGTACTTTCTACTTCTTACATGTTGAACTCAAATACCTGTACTTTCTACTTCTCACATGTTGAACTCAAATACCTGTACTTTCTACTTCTTACATGTTGAACTCAAATACCTGTACTTTCTACTTCTTACATGTTGAACTCAAATACCTGTACTTTCTACTTCTTACATGTTGAACTCAAATACCTGTACTTTCTACTTCTCTCATTTCCCAAACAGCTGGTTCCTTTAGTCTGAATGTGTGTTGGTGCGTGATCATTATTCTTCAGAGTCACTGCGTGCCTATTGGTTATGG
>NW_027263109.1:0-42225 GCF_902827115.2 Pseudochaenichthys georgianus
AAAAGATTCTGAAAAGTTTAGATTTAGCGACCTGCTGACTTGATAGACTTTGTTCCCGAGTTAACGCGTTGGCATCGGAAGCTGAAGTCACCAAATGGCACAAATGAAACCCACGTTCACGAGTTTTGTGTTTCAAACATTGGGACTCTCTTTGTTTGTGTTTGTTTTGTTCTCCAGCGCCCACATAACAAATACACTGCAAACGCATCCCCACTGAAAAGAAGAAAACATTTTTTTAAACTCATTAAATATTATTCTAACAAGCAAAGAAAAAGCGTCCAATTGGGCATGCCAAGTTTGCTAAAAGTCCAGACACTCAAATACAGTAATGATGCAAGCAAATAAGCAAATGTATGATTATCACAAGCAATGATACTTCTGCTATTTAAAGATATGTATCATTAGTGTTTCGGTTAGCTTGTGGTCGAGCTGACTGTAAGAATGCACGTCTGAAACTAAGATGAATATTTACTAA
This sequence comes from Pseudochaenichthys georgianus, assembly GCF_902827115.2. Lineage (NCBI taxonomy): Eukaryota > Metazoa > Chordata > Actinopteri > Perciformes > Channichthyidae > Pseudochaenichthys > Pseudochaenichthys georgianus. The sequence continues at coordinate 476 of NW_027263109.1, forward strand.
CAATGAGAATGAAATACTTGAATCTGCATGTCTTGAAATAAGGCACCAAAAGCACTCCATGACATGTCAACAAAGTCTTTGACATTACACTCTGCAAAAGTAAGAATTGAGAACAAAACATTTTAGAGGACAGGCAGCGACACGGACGCCTCGACATATGAATGAAGATATTTTGTAAGCTTCCTTAAAGGGAAACGTCCCTGCATCGTTAGCATCATTAGCATTGTTAGCATCATTAGCATCATTAGCATCATTAGCATAGTTAGCCTCGTTAGCATCGTTAGCATCATTAGCATCGTTAGCCTCGTTAGCATCGTTAGCATCGTTAGCATCATTAGCATCGTTAGCATCATTAGCATCGTTAGCATCATTAGCATCTACCATAAAGGTGATATCGAGTCATAAATGTCACTTTAACAATACATTATATATTCTTATTGGATATTTTTGAATGGCCTTGAGTGTGTTTGTGCCTCAAGACACACTTTGAATTAGTTTTTTATCTAATATGTATTATTAGTTTTAATAATATTGTATTCTAATTATATTCATGCTTTATTTTGATTTTTGATTTTCTTTATTCAGTCCTGTGTTTATTGTATATATATTTTTATTTTTATCAATTTGTTATGGTTTTAATTTGTTGGTTTCTTAAGCATTTTGTGTTACCTTTTGAATATGAAAAGTGCCACAAAAATAAGTGTGATTGATTGATTATGCGCTTTCATACATAGATGTGCATAGTTATTTTGTATTCTGGTATTCAATGATTTGTGTGCTACAGGATTTGTCTCTGTCCAATATCATCCGTTGGCTTCAGATCCAATTTGTATTCAGACTGAAATTAAACCACGCTGATGAACTAATGTCAGCGTGCATGCTGGTTTATATTCTCCTGTCGTGTTAGTCAGGCTGTAGGATTGTATAAATATACTATAGTCCTTTTAACTTGTCACAGGTGTTACTATTAACTCTAACGATGGCTCTGTTTTATTCCAGTCTCTTCTTATTCCACAGTGACAGACAGTGAGCACAATACACCTTTTCCACTGCAGTCATTTTCACTAATCATAGTGGGTGAAGCACAGGTGAAACCAATGTCATTAACAGAGGCTCAGCTCCATCAGGCGTCGACATGCCAGCAAGCCGGCGTCACAATACTCTGAAAATAGCCTGGATTAAATGCAGGTGATTTCATGTAATCAATTACGCCTGGGCATTTTCTGCATATTCCAAAATGTCAGCTGTGAGCAAGGTTTTATACCTCCACTCTAAACCTAGGCTCGATAATAAAATGCATTTAGTTAATGTGACAAGATTGCGGAAAAATCCAATTCCATACTTTGCATTTATGTTTACCCAATAATCAATGTCACAGTGTACTGTTGTTGATTTCAGTACACAATCAATGCACATGTCCTGTGGGATATTAAGCATTTTCTGTGATGAATCGGAGATGCCACTTCAAATGAAACTGCACAAACTCATACAAAATGTTTCCAAAGATGTAATACTTTAAAGAGGACTCTTTAAAGTAGAGACACTACATACTGATATACACCTGAACATCAGCAGGAGAGGACTCTTAAAGTAGAGACACTACATACTGATATACACCTGAACATCAGCAGGAGAGGACTCTTTAAAGTAGAGACACTACATACTGATATACACCTGAACACCAGCAGGAGAGGACTCTTTGAAGTAGAGACACTACATACTGATATACACCTGAACATCAGCAGGAGAGGACTCTTTAAAGTAGAGACACTACATACTGATATACACCTGAACACCAGCAGGAGAGGACTCTTTAAAGTAGAGACACTACATACTGATATACACCTGAACATCAGCAGGAGAGGACTCTTTAAAGTAGAGACCACTACATACTGATATACACCTGAACATCAGCAGGAGAGGACTCTTTAAAGTAGAGACACTACATACTGATATACACCTGAACATCAGCAGGAGAGGACTCTTTAAAGTAGAGACACTACATACTGATATACACCTGAACATCAGCAGGAGAGGACTCTTTAAAGTAGAGACCACTACATACTGATATACACCTGAACATCAGCAGGAGAGGACTCTTTAAAGTAGAGACACTACATACTGATATACACCTGAACATCAGCAGGAGAGGACTCTTTAAAGTAGAGACACTACATACTGATATACACCTGAACATCAGCAGGAGAGGACTCTTTAAAGTAGAGACACTACATACTGATATACACCTGAACATCAGCTGGAGAGGACTCTTTAAAGTAGAGACACTACATACTGATAAACACCTGAACATCAGCAGGAGAGGACTCTTTAAAGTAGAGACACTACATACTGATATACACCTGAACATCAGCAGGAGAGGACTCTTTAAAGTAGAGACACTACATACTGATATACACCAGAACATCAGCAGGAGAGGACTCTTTAAGTAGAGACACTACACACTGATATACACCTGAACATCAGCAAAATATGTCCTCTTTAATTTGATAAACTAACCCATTAAATATAAGACGGATTCAAAGATCAGTTTTGTTTTAGACTCAATGTCACAGACTCTCTTCTCACCTGCTATCTAAACAGAGCTCTGGCATTTCCCCGTCTACATAATTAAAAATCACTCACCGTAGATGAAAGACAAAAAGAGGGTGCACTCTGCATGGAGCTTTGATATGTCGATGTGTTCTTTGTAAGCTTGATCTCCACTCACAGCTCTGGTGTTTTGTCTGGATGGACGTGGATGTGTTTCTCCGTCGGGGGGCTTCTAAAAGCAGGAGAGGCTTGGATCCATTTCCCTTCCTGTCAGGCACTTCCACGTCACTTGTACAGATCACTATTAATATTGTATTATCTCGTCTGAAATGCACCTATCTCTGATATGGTAGTTTTAATTTAAACCAGGGGTGTCCAGACCTTTTTTCACAGAGGGCCACATACAGAAACATATAAGAAGGGCTGGGCCACTCACTAGAGTTGAGGTATGTTATAAGTTGGAATAATCAATCCGATGTAGGCCAATACTTGAAGATGCTGTAAGAAAACATCTCACTGCTCTCCAGAGGGTTTCATGAATGTTGTTTGCAGCTCATTTAAAGACAGAAGCATCAGATTGCTGATAATAAGAGGAAATATGAAGGGGAGATTTCACGGTTTTTATGTACTTGTACTTTTATGTATTTGTTATTGGGCTTTTTTCTTATCAACTTGTTAGAACATGTTTTCAACTTGAATTGACTGAATTCATCTGAAAATTGGGCTCTTTAACAAGGGATGTAACGACACCCTGCTCCATCGAAATCAGTCGCATTGACCCGAAGACACATTTTGAGTTGTATACACTGCTGGAAAGAGGATATTCCTAGCTCTCTAAGGATATCAGGATTGTTGTTGTTCTCCAAATATTAAGCGAAATATGTCACATTATATAATGACTTTCACCGAGTCCTCATTTTGAGAAAAAGGCCTTTAAAGTTTCCTCTTCTCTGGAATACATCGATCTGATTGGTTATTAGCAAATGATCAAAATACTACGGAGGGAAGATATTTTCATTTGGAGGGGAAGCTCGCGAGTGTGTGTGTATACGTGTGTGTGTGTAATTTTGCGTTTGTGTGTATTGTGTTTGTCTCCCGGGGAAAACACTCACGAGAAACACCGGCTGTTGTTCTGCCTGCTGTGACGTTAAGTTACTCCGTTCTCCGCTTGTAATTGTGCCGTTAAAAGCTTCAAAGTTGTATTTATTATCTGAATTTGCCGAAACAAGTTTAATATTCTGAAAGCCAAGACTTTGTTTAATTGAAATCAGATGAAAACAAACTGTAACGGACCCTGCCGTGTTATCTATGATTACTCTACGCTTACATTCATAATGTCAGCCGGAGGGAGGGGGGGCGGCGCTGCGGAACAGCAGATTGCGAGTGAGAGGTGCCTGTCTTCGTCCCTTCACAAGCTTAAAGAATGTATTTATCGTGTGATGTTGGAAATAAAAGTTTCATATTCTGAAAGCCAACACTTTGTTTGTTTAAAATCAAATAAAACACCCGAACCCTGAAAAAATAGTTTTTTACATAAATCCACGTTTATTCTGAAATGAGCCGTTGCGACTTCCGACTGATTTCGATAGAGTGGGTCACATATCGAATATCGCGATATCGAGATAAATAAATGTCTCAATACCGTCGTTCGACTGACAAAATCTACCGCGATTTTTTTTTTTTTTTTTTAAACCTTTATTCAACCAGATGTTCCCAATAGGCGCGTTCACACCGCAGTACTTTTCCCACTTTAGTTCCGATATAGTTCCAAAATGTTGCGTTCACACCAAAAAGAGCCGGAACTAAAATGAGTTAATGAGAACCTTTCCACCCCCTTTTCCGTCCCTGCTAGAGAGCAGGGACTTTCGTGGGAGAAAAAGGTTCCTATTTCTGATTGGCTGGGCGGATTGCAAACCACGCCCCGTCAAACTCCCAAAACGTTTTGTGAAGCCGCCATTTTATTATCCTCGCATTAGCATTATTAGCATTAGCATTAGCCCAGCATAGAAACGCAGAGAGACTAACTTATGGCAACCCAAAATAAAACATGGGAGCGGTGGAGATGAGGCGGTGTCGGCGTTCTGGCGATTTACTCGGAAGGCTTCAGTAGAAGCTGCTGGGACTCCCAGCAGCTTCTACTGAAGCCTTCCCCAACTCCGGGGACTTCCCGCCGGGGACTTTGGGCGGCAGTATACGCCGGGAAGTGGTTTGCGGCCTGCCAGTAAAGCCAAAGCAGAAGAAGAAGAAGAAGTGACGTCAGCGGCTTCATTAGCCTAATCCTACCTCAGGGACTTTTTCCGGTGTGAACGCGATCTGTTCATGAGAACTAAAGAGTTTTCATTAACCTTTGTGTTAAAAGTACTGCGGTGTGAATGCGCCTATTGAGATCATCGATCTCTTTTTCAAGGGAGACCTGTCCAACATGGCAGCAAGTAGGTTACAACATGAACATAAAACAACAGATAACACAAAAGGACATCGTATTTACAGGGCTACATGCACACACCTAGAGACATGGACAAGTACCAACAGTATATTTATATCTCTGTCAATAAGCCTCACCTTCTTGGCAAACACTGCATTGTGTTTGAAGTGGTGGAGAGACATGCACAGTTTGACCCACTGCTGTCACCCACGGCCAAAGCATATCTCTCCGTCCCAGCAACACCAGCACCAAGCGAGAGAGTTGTTTCCACAGCAGGGGATTTTGCAAACGCCCAAACATCCCATTTCTTTATTTTTCAATATTGCGATAAATATCGTACCGTGGACTTTTTATCGCGATGTTATCGTACAGTGAGTTTTTGGTATCGTTCCATCCCTATTATAACACATGAATACTGAGTAATATATTTTAACATATTAAAGAAGTAAGACAAGCAGAAGTTTATCCTACTTAAGTCATTATACTTTTTTAGTTTTTAATTTAGTTTTAGTCAATTTATTGAACATGTCAGAAACAAAAAAAATATAACAATAATATATATATATTTATAAAACGGACAAGTCAAATCAAGCAATCTGATTGGTTCTTAGCTGTGATGTACTGAGCGTATACCACGGGTAGAATTGTAAGTTACTTTTCATAACAAGTCAGTATCCCTCCGCGTCTGAGAAAAACAGTATACCGGGGGTTGTCGACCCTCCGCTTCGCGTCGGGCCGAACCACGCCCCTTAGCTGTGATATAATGAGCATATACCACGGCCTGTCGTGAGCTATTGCTTAAATATATTCTCTTTTTTTCTTCTTTTCACTCAGGTTAATAATTATAACAAAGTACCAAAAAAAAAAATAATAACAAAAAAAAAATAATAATAATAATAATTTTCAGATTCGCTGAGTCAGGGCCAATTCAAAATGGTCCGCGGGCCGTAGTTTGGACACCCCTGGTTTAAACTAACAATCTTTGTTTTCAATGTGGAACTGCTCAAATCATCAGTGTTGTAATCAGGATCTAAAACCAAAAACTAATCTGCCAACGTTTCCATTTCCACGTATAAAACCGTTTCGTTTTCCTCAAGAGGGACGGAAAGCAGCAGAACAGAAATTGGATCTCCCAATTAGACTTCACTCTGGCGTTTCAGTCCCCATGCTGTCTCCGTGCACGGCAACACACTCCGATAGGTGCACGAGGACGCAGCTAGTGAGCCAAAAGTCATTACACACACAGACATTTCCTGAAGAGCAGCCCGAGCATATTTCAGAATTCATTAGCTGCTTAATGATCACTGCCATCATACATGTGCCACTCATAGCCAAACGTTCTTGAAACGTTGAGGACCATTGAGAGAAGAAAGAAGTATGTTGTCAATTAATTGAGAAGTCAAAGTCAGAGTTGCCTCCTCTCGGTGTAATGTGGGGCTTGAGAGCACAGGAGAAATATCTTTTTAGAGCAATGGCATCGGTTCAGTCGAGTCTTGAATGTAGGTAAAATTAGCTATAATACATTTCAAAACAAGTAAACGTCCTGCTTTTAAAATGTTACTTAGGTAAAAGTATAGATTAATCAGCAGCAAAATAGCTTTAATAATAATCCCTATTATTATTATACCTTTTGGGGTTTTCCCTTTCCTTTAGTGCAGGGGTGTCAAACTCAAGGCCCGGGGGCCAAATCCGGCCGCCACTTCATTTTATGTGGCCCTGCAAGAGCTTACAAAGAATATAATGAGTTTATTATAATGTTATGTGCCGCTTTACAGGAGAACGTTGCCCATAAACTTCATGTCCCACAATGCATCTCATTTTGTGACATGGCAATGAAGAGACTTGCAATTATTTTCCCTAGACTTCTGCTTTCAGACGTAGTTAATTATGAAGTTATTACCCTATCTGATAATAATCCAATGAAGAGGCAATAGTGTAAAATAATACATTATTGTATATTTATTTATGTATATTTATATAGTCTTAAAGTTACCACCGGCCCTTTGAGTGCAACCATATTTCTAATATGGCCCGCGATGAAATTGAGTTTGACACCCCTGCTTTAGTGTGTTATGTAGGTTTTTGTGTATTTGTAAAAAAAGTAGAGACACAAAATACAAATATGAAACCTGAGAATTAGCATAATATGGCCCCTTTAATTAATAGTAACTTGATATACTACTACTACTGTGTATTTTAACCTAGTATTATAACTTATAATACTAGGTTAAAATACACAGTAGTAGTATATCAAGTTGACTTATAATTTATAAGTCAAAGTACATGTTTTAGTTTATGTATGTGGTGTAAAGCTATCAACCTGAAACTGTAAAGCGGTGTAATGGAGTAGTAGACATACAATTATAGTAACAGTTACTTTCCCCCACGGGTCAAGGGCAGTTTCAGCTCCACAGTTTTCCCTCCTTACATTTTTCATTAGTCCGTTGTATTTTTGATATATTGTTGGGTATGTTCTGTAAAGGTTTTCTATGACCAAGCAACACTCGCAAAGAGAGGTCGCAACGTATCACTTAATTGGTACTGGATGCTCTGTTTCTGCTGCAGCCTCAATTTGTGTGTTCTTTGCTGTAAAAACACACGTTTTCAGATTTCACCTTTCTATTCGTTCTGTGCTGTCAGGTTCTCTAACTCACTTCCACAAAGACTTTCGTCTCCACACACGAGGAGGCGGTTTTTTGTGCAGCTCTTGCATTTACTTCCGTTGTAGTGGCAGGTGTTACCTGGCAAATCTACTGTACTGGATTTATGACTGACGGGAAATCCTGAGTGTCCTCTTCCAGCATGAGAGCAGCATGCTAACAAAGGTATCCCGACTGCAGCTGTGAACATGACAGGATGTGTGATGACCTTGAAGAGCATCAGGACTGCTTGAGGCAGATGATAGCTATGTGGTTAACATGATGACTCAGCCTCTATGGAGAGAGACATCAAGCATGCTCATTTCTGACGTGGAGCTAATCTGAAGTAAACATTGAATACTGCTTTCTGTTCCTCCATCTTGTGACTGTGTGACTCCCTCTCTTGGATATCAGCATGTGAAGGACACTGCTCAGGAACTAGCTGATGCTCTGTATGATGACTACTTCCATTCTGGAGAGGATCGCAGATACACGGATCCTGAGGTTGAAGCTCAAGCCGGGACGAGAGATTATTAACAATTTTGAGAAAAGAAAGTCAGCATTTTGAAAAAAGTGATAATTTTTGAGAAAAAAATCAGGATTTTGAAAAAAGTCTGAATTTTTGGATTTTGAGAAAAAAAAGTCAGGATTTTGAGAAAAAGTCATATTTCTAAGGAAAAAGTCAGAATCTTTTAAATGTTGAGACTTTTTTGTAAAAGTCAGATTATTTTGCAAAAGTCCGATTTTTGAGGAAAAATTCAGATTTTTGAGGAAAAATTCAAAAATTTTAGAAAAAGTCAGAATTTTCAAAAAAAGCCAGATTTTTCCGATTTAGAGAAAAACTCGTGTTCATGACAGGATGTATGATAACAAGAACCGGTATCCCTCCATCTTGTGACTGTGTGACTCCCTCTCTTGGATATCAGCATGTGAAGGACACTGCTCAGGAACTAGCTGATGCTCTGTATGTGATGACTCCTTCCATTCTGGAGAGGATCACAGACACACGGATCCTGAGACTGAAGCTCAAGTCGGTGACGAGTGAGATGTTTCTAACAGTTATTTGTGTTTTTTTCCTCCAGGTGTCGAGAAGGCTACCAGGGAATCCGCTGCGACCAGTTTCTGCCCAAAACGGACTCCATCCTGTCAGACCCAAGTGAGTTCAGTGTTCTCGATATAGCAGCATAACTCATAAACTGTAACATTGGATTTTAGCGTATTAAGAAATACATGAGGAACACGGAGGGGTTATGTTCCTTACATCTTTTCAGGAGGTTCAACTGGAGTTCTTCAGAGTATTGAGCCACATGAATAAAGTAGAAGGACACATAAACCACTAACATTTACTTTATAGGAAAGCATCCCAAAAGGATTAGGGTGATATGATGTCAGGGTTACCGTAACACCAATTGAGATATTCATGTTGTGTGCGATACATTACCCTCTTTGCATATTCCCACTGAAATACAGTGTATATATATATATGTATATATAGGTATTTAGCTACACAGATGGTTCACACTGTACATATAACTCTCTAAGTAGTTGAAAAGTACACTTCCTATGTATGTTGTCATCCGTCTGTATTATATTTGCATCTCTAGACCTTATAGCAAAGGGTTTTATTGCAAGGTTGCGGTCAAATTGTCAACAAATCAGGTCCTTTTCGTCTCCTTTCCTAACTACTTTTCCTTAACCTCAATCAAATACATCATAGGCTCAGGGAAGGTCATGAAGATAAGTTCATCAGGACTTAGGAACACTGATGAAACTTTACTTAATCATTTTACTTGAGGCTGCGTAGCGTTCATATTTTGCCGCTTTCTTTAACAAATTGTAAAACATAAATTGAAAACAACTTGTGGCATGAGTTTTAAAATGCCTGATGTATGTCCGGGTTTTTGATCCTTATACTTAGATAATTGCAGTTATAATGTTGTTCACCTGGCAACAATCCTCAGTCCCTGATTCAATCAAACAGTAGAGTGTTGGGTCTGCATTTGAAAGCAATGCTCGTACATTCATAGTGAAAACACACCTTTCCTTAACAATGTCTGACGATGACTTTTACTCAGTTTCTTCATTTTACACGGATACAAAGTGCGATGCAAGGAAGCAACATGTACTGCAAGATACCCCAGCACCCGTGAGCCTTTCAATAACATCTGGGATTTACAGCTTTTCAACGTTTTCTTTTACATTCTGCTCGTTCATATATCTTATCCTCATATTACCCATTTCATTTTCTCTTCTATTCCCGGCTTTCTCAAACACCCTCACCTCCTCAGAGAAATGTCACATCTCCCGTTTCCTTATCTCCCCAAAGACAAAGTCCTCTCAATGTCGTACAGCTGATGTGAGAACACAAATTGCCCGAACTTATATCCTTACCGCTCGCTATCTATGTCATTTTAATTCCCCGTTTTTCTCATTCCTAGAAATGTGCTACCTTGTCACCGGGGCAGTAACTTTGTGGCAGTATAAAAGCTTATCTGCGACTTTTCTTAAAGCTGCGTTTACCTTGAAAGGACAGGACGGATCCCATTGGGATTTTGACCTCATCATGTTAAAAAAACCTCAGGTGTTACGGTACGTCCACACAGCGGCTTTGGAAACAGCTTGCCGGCGGTGTCTGAGTGGTTGGATTGGCTAGAGCAGGGGTGTCCAACTCAATTTCATCGCGGGCCACATCAGCATTATGGTTGCACTCAAAGGGCCGGTTGTAACTTTAAGACTATATAAAAATACATATATAAATATATCATATATATAAAATAATGTATTATATTACATCTGCATTGGATTATCATCGGATAGGGTAATAACTTCATAATTAACTACGTCTGAAAGCAGAAGTCTAGGGCAAATCATTGCAAGTCTTTTCAGTGCGTAAGTCCCAAAATGATTTAAAAAGAAAAGCCAAATTCTGGAGAAATAATATATAGAAGTGACATTTTGAAATAAAAATCTAATTCTGAGAAAAAGGAATTCTATGAAAAAATGCATATTTTGAAGAAAAAAAGGCAAATTCTGAGAAAATAGTCATATTTGAGATGCATTGTGGGACATGTAGTTTATGGGCAACGTGCTTCTGTAGCATGTAACCGTATAATAAACATATTATATTCTTTGCAAGCTCGCCGAATGTGGCCCCCGGGCCTTGAGTTTGACACCCCTGGGCTAGAGCATATGATTTGATTGGCTGACGCTTCCACCGAAAGCTTCGGAAGCTTCAAAAGTTGAACATTGCTCAACTTTTGAATCCTGAGATGCCTGGAAATCTCCGCTTTGCTTCCCACAATGCAGTTCGGCGAAAAGTGAGGCAAAGTGACGTCAAAGTGAATGGGCAGAAGCGTTGGAAGATGTTTTTAACGCTGCTGTGTGGACGTACCGTTATCGTCGTACGCACAAAGCTACAGTGTAGAAATGGCAATTAAATTATCCTGCCCTGAGCTCCTCCAACAATGCAACATATATATTAAAATACAAAAATACAAAGTGCAGAAAGTCTTTATACATGTCAATAGAATATGGGATATGTACAAAAACAGAATATGAAATTAAATAATGTAAATTAAGACAACATTAAGTACGGCATATGTTTGATTGCATTGAAAGACATATTTACCGTAGATGATAGTGGCACATTCAGCAACAGGTGTATCACTTGCTCTGTGTTAATATAATTTACTTTCCAGGTCATTAGTTAAGACTCTAATGAGGCTTTTAATCCCAAACATGTGTTAGTATGTATTAATTGTCCTTGTTGGAACAACATGTGTGTTCAGTGGAGTGACTCCCTCCGCTTGGTTTGTACACCAAACCCTCCGACCTGAACACGACGCTCACACAACTATTTCCAATCATCTCTTCAACAATTTCTCAAATGTCAGATGATGATTGTGTTTGTGTTAAATGTTGATCATTAGGAAGCCATAGCAATTACACCCAGTGGCCTGTCGGGTCACCAGCCCCACCGTGCCATCGTTTCTCTGCAACGTAACGAGATATGCGTGGCCCCTAATCACCCATTTGAGACGTTTAAAACGGCGTGGTTGCCAATAGATACCCACGTGTCTCATACATGTGGTTGAATTAGTCTGCCAGCATATTAAATGTACTTTAAGTATATATTCAGCATTTGTATTAGTTTATTAGTGTATTACAAATATGTGAGAAATACTTTGTTTTAAATTAAATGTACTTTAAGTATATATTCAGCATTTGTATTAGTTTATTAGTGTATTACAAATATGTGAGAAACGCTTTGTTTTAAATTAAATGTACTTTAAGTATATATTCAGCATTTTTATTAGTTTATTAGTGTATTACAAATATGTGAGAAATACTTTGTTTTAAATTAAATGTACTTTAAGTATATATTCAGCATTTGTATTAGTTTATTAGTGTATTACAAATATGTGAGAAACACTTTGTTTTAAATTAAATGTACTTTAAGTATATATTCAGCATTTTTATTAGTTTATTAGTGTATTACAAATATGTGAGAAATACTTTGTTTTAAATTAAATGTACTTTAAGTATATATTCAGCATTTTATTAGTTTATTATTGTATTACAAATATGTGAGAAACGCTTTGTTTTAAATTAAATGTACTTTAAGTATATATTCAGCATTTGTATTAGTTTATTAGTGTATTACAAATATGTGAGAAACACTTTGTTTTAAATTAAATGTACTTTAAGTATATATTCAGCATTTTTATTAGTTTATTAGTGTATTACAAATATGTGAGAAACACTTTGTTTTAAATTAAATGTACTTTAAGTATATATTCAGCATTTGTATTAGTTTATTAGTGTATTACAAATATGTGAGAAACACTTTGTTTTAAATTAAATGTACTTTAAGTATATATTCAGCATTTTATTAGTTTATTAGTGTATTACAAATATGTGAGAAACACTTTGTTTTAAATTAAATGTACTTTAAGTATATATTCAGCATTTTTATTAGTTTATTAGTGTATTACAAATATGTGAGAAACACTTTGTTTTAAATTAAATGTACTTTAAGTATATATTCAGCATTTTTATTAGTTTATTAGTGTATTACAAATATGTGAGAAATACTTTGTTTTAAATTAAATGTACTTTAAGTATATATTCAGCATTTTATTAGTTTATTAGTGTATTACAAATATGTGAGAAACGCTTTGTTTTAAATTAAATGTACTTTAAGTATATATTCAGCATTTGTATTAGTTTATTAGTGTATTACAAATATGTGAGAAACACTTTGTTTTAAATTAAATGTACTTTAAGTATATATTCAGCATTTTTATTAGTTTATTAGTGTATTACAAATATGTGAGAAACACTTTGTTTTAAATTAAATGTACTTTAAGTATATATTCAGCATTTTTATTAGTTTATTAGTGTATTACAAATATGTGAGAAATACTTTGTTTTAAATTAAATGTACTTTAAGTATATATTCAGCATTTTATTAGTTTATTATTGTATTACAAATATGTGAGAAACGCTTTGTTTTAAATTAAATGTACTTTAAGTATATATTCAGCATTTTTATTAGTTTATTATTTGTTTTACGGATAAGAACATTTCCTGTGACTGTGATTTCAGAAAGAGGTTTCAATTAAGGATTATAATTTGTGTTAATGATAATTCAAATGAGAGTTCAATCCTTAGACTTAATTCCAGTTAAATCCAATTAATTAAAACGTGTGCATTGCAAAAGCTAATAATGCAAAAATGTGCTTTATTAGGACGCATTTAAGTCTAAAATATTAAAGACGAAAGGATCCTTCATTTGCTTGGGTTTAAAAAGGTTTTGGAAATGAATTAGGAAATCAACAATGTCTTATTAACTCAAGAAGAACACTAAATATAACACTTAAACCAGAACATGTTCCCCTTTAAATACTACAACTCCAAGTACTTAATCATTACCTCATAGGGGTTTTCAATTATCTCTTAATCTGCAATTCATCCAGATGAATCTCAACACAATTTGTTTGGGAGTTTCTAAATTGTGACTTGAGAAATGGGGGACTTATAAAATATTAATTATTTTCACTTCTTGGCATCCAGCTGAACCTCCGACACACTTCCTACACTTCTTTCTGAGTGTGTCAGCTTTATCTCACTCCCGTCCTTCAGGCATTTCTGATCTTCTCTTTGACACCTTCTCAAACTCTTTCTCGGCCAAATCTCTATCCTCAAATCCATTTTCTTGTTTTTCTTCTTTTTTTTTAATATATATATTTTTTTTTTACAGAACATACAACAACACATGTAACAACAAACAACTAAACAAAACGTAACGGGGGGTGGGGGGGGATGCAAGGATGACTTCCTAAGACAGCTGATTGTGACATATATAGGATATTTCATACACAATACATTATACATTACACAGGAGATGCCATATTGACAGGGTCAGAGCCGATCGGCAGTCCTTGCAACATTGCCATCTGGCTTGAGACCCAGTAGACATGCAATGGGACGTGTAGGGAAATTAATTTTTAAAGATTCAGACATTAAGGATATTACTTCTGACCATTACTTTTTACCGCTGGGCATTCCCAAAGTAGGTGCAACAGTGTACCTCGCTTACCACATTCGTGCCAGCATAAGTCTCTATGTTTATTGTCCATCTTGGATTTTGTAACAGGGGTGATGTAAGCTCTTTTGAGAATGTTGAACTGTATGATCCTGAATCTTACACATTTAGAAGAGAACATAGCTGACCTCCAAATGGAGTTCCATTGCAAAGCAGACAAATCCATTTTCTGATGAATTGATCGACCTATTTTCCGGTCATTTGCTCTCACTGGTTTCTTAATTTCCCTATTTTCTGTTTTCCCCTCCTACGAAACACTCTATGTTCTGAAGCTTATGGATTTTCTTTCTTTCAGTAACACCACCTTTTTATTTCTTCCTTTTCTTTTGTTCCCATTGTATTCAACTACTTGCTTCTTCAAAAAGTGGGTAAGTGCAAACACGTGGAGAAGAAGAGAGGCAGATTGTGGCCTCGCTCTTCTTTCCTCGCCCCTCAGATAATCTTGTCACAGAATCACTCTGCTTGACTCCTCTGCTCGCAGCTCATCAAATCCTAATTTCCCGGGTTACCTTTGTGTCTTGTGCTCGAGTTTGCCTCAGTGTTGACATCCTTGTTCCCTCTTCCAAATTTCCCTCCAGACGGCCCCCTTCTCGCCCCCATCTGTCTTTGGCTAACCTCCTTCGTGCCGTCCTTCCCTCCTAACGCATCTTGTCCAAGTGTCAGACCTCATCCCTTCTCCCCAGACTACAGTTCTCCGTCCAACTCATATCCTGAGACAAAGTGGCGCAGGCCTCAGATGGACTGGAGCTTGAGTAGTGCCAGAGATAAAAAAAAAAAAAACTTCACAAACAGGGCAGACAAATGTTGCCAAGGACCTCTGGCTCACTGCAGACTCCACAGAGGGAAAGTGAGCGTGGATGAAAGAGGACAGATCTTCTGAGTCAAGCTATCACACTGTGTCAGGGTCCCAGAGGGCAAGAGATAATCATAGCTCCAATAATGTGGTGCAGGAAGTCCTGAAACTCTGAAATGAGTCAGAATTGTACCACTTCCTGGTCACTTGTCTCAAAGTCCATAGGTTTCTTAATCTGTTTTGGTTAGATGCCTGAAATAAGGTTTGTGGTTAACAAAAGCTGAAGATATTTCAAAGTTGTATTCCCCACTGGACGACTAAACGGCATCACGCCCAACATTAGCCGCCTTTGGCTTAGCGGTGGTGACCTGAAGTCATGTGACCGTGCTGTAGTTCCTTTATAGCCCAACATTAGCCACCTTTAGCTTAGCGGTGGTGACGTGAAGTCATGTGACCGTGCTGTAGTTCCTTTATAGCCCAACATTAGCCACCTTTAGCTTAGCGGTGGTGACGTGAAGTCATGTGACCGTGCTGTAGTTCCTTTATAGCCCAACATTAGCCACCTTTAGCTTAGCGGTGGTGACGTGAAGTCATGTGACCGTGCTCTAGTTCCTTTAATGCCCAACATTAGCCTCCGTTAGCTTAGCGGTGGTGACGTGAAGTCATTTGACCATGCGTTCCTTTATAGCCCGACATTAGCCACCTTTAGCTTAGCGGTGGTGACGTGAAGTCATGTGACCGTGCTGTAGTTCCTTTATAGCCCAACATTAGCCACCTTTAGCTTAGCGGTGGTGACGTGAAGTCATGTGACCGTGCTGTAGTTCCTTTATAGCCCAACATTAGCCTCCTTTAGCTTAGCGGTGGTGACGTGAAGTCATGTGACCGTGCTGTAGTTCCTTTATAGCCCAATATTAGCCACCTTTAGCTTAGCGGTGGTGACGTGAAGTCATGTGACCGTGCTGTAGTTCCTTTATAGCCCAACATTAGCCACCTTTAGCTTAGCGGTGGTGACGTGAAGTCATGTGACCGTGCTGTAGTTCCTTTATAGCCCGACATTAGCCGCCTTTAGCTTAGCGGTGGTGACGTGAAGTCATGTGACCGTGCTGTAGTTCCTTTATAGCCCAACATTAGCCACCTTTAGCTTAGCGGTGGTGACGTGAAGTCATGTGACCGTGCTGTAGTTCCTTTATAGCCCAACATTAGCCGCCTTTAGCTTAGCGGTGGTGACGTGAAGTCATGTGACCGTGCTGTAGTTTCTTTATAGCCCAACATTAGCCGCCTTTAGCTTAGCGGTGGTGACGTGAAGTCATGTGACGTGCGTTACTTTATAGCCCGACATCAGCCACCTTTAGCTTAGCGGTGGTAACGTGAAGTCATGTGACCGTGCTGTAGTTCCTTTATAGCCCAACATTAGCCGCCTTTAGCTTAGCGGTGGTGACGTGAAGTCATGTGACCGTGCTGTAGTTCCTTTATAGCCCAACATTAGCCGCCTTTAGCTTAGCGGTGGTGACGTGAAGTCATGTGACCGTGCTGTAGTTCCTTTATAGCCCAACATTAGCCTCCTTTAGCTTAGCGGTGGTGACGTGAAGTCATGTGACCGTGCTGTAGTTCCTTTATAGCCCAACATTAGCCTCCTTTAGCTTAGTGGTGGTGACGTGAAGTCATGTGACCGTGCTGTAGTTCCTTTATAGCCCAACATTAGCCTCCTTTAGCTTAGCGGTGGTGACGTGAAGTCATGTGACCGTGCTGTAGTTCCTTTACAGCCCAACATTAGCCTCCTTTAGCTTAGTGGTGGTGACGTGAAGTCATGTGACCGTGCTGTAGTTCCTTTATAGCCCAACATTAGCCGCCTTTAGCTTAGCGGTGGTGACGTGAAGTCATGTGACCGTGCTGTAGTTCCTTTATAGCCCAACATTAGCCACCTTTAGCTTAGCGGTGGTGAAGGGAAGTCATGTGACCGTGCTGTAGTTCCTTTATAGCCCGACATCAGCCACCTTTAGCTTAGCGGTGGTGACGTGAAGTCATGTGACCGTGTTGTAGTTCCTTTATAGCCCGACATCAGCCACCTTTAGCTTAGCGGTGGGGACGTGAAGTCATGTGACCGTGCTGTAGTTCCTTTATAGCCCAACATTAGCCGCCTTTAGCTTAGCGGTGGTGACATTAAGTCATGTTACCGTGCTGTAGTTCCTTTATAAAAAAGTTGCGGAAAAGGCCTTAAGAAAAATGCACATTGTGCACTTAACCCTAGTTGTGCAGGAATAAAAGCAGCATACAAAAGAAAAGGGAGAGTTTGTACACCAAGACTTTTTCAAGCTCACAAATATGTTTTTATTGACAACCTACTGTACAAGGTCTTCTCCAGACAAACAATACATCCTTAAGGTTATAACGTTAGCTCAATAAAGCTTATTGTGGGGGTGTGAGGAAGAAAGCAACATGTGGACAGTTTAAAGATTTATCACCACAATTTGGTTCATGAGGAGTTACCGTTGGTGTAAAGTTTCTCGGAGCCAAAATATAAAAAAGGCTATAAAAAAACAACCTCTGTAAAGTGTAATTTCCAGGAGATCTCCGAGGTTACACAAGACTCACTGATGTGCGATTAGTTCTCAAAATGCTGACAAAGCATCAGACGGAGTTTGTTCCCGAACTGGTTTGATGGGATGTGTTCGAGATCAAAGATTTGTGTAGGTTTCCTCCGAATCTGTCAGAGAGCAACAAAGGCTTTTAGTTGTCATCCTTACATACGGTGTCAGATCTTTTCATTGCAGAAGAAACAGAGTTTAAGCTGCTTTTGTTGTCGGGACATCCTTTGTTGCTCAGTCTGGGAGGTTTCTGATTGGCACCCATTCTGAGGAACTTTCTCCGGATAATGCAGTATTCAGGAGCAAACTAGACGAAAAGTATTCTCTTTGAATAGTGTTCAGGCTCTCCTCTGCCTTACCTCAATATCTGTCTTTACTGCTTTCATCATCTATACCAGTGGTTCCCAACCTGGGGGGCGCCAAAGATCGCAGGGGGGGCGCCAAAGATCGCAGGGGGGGCGCCAGGCCTCAGGTGACTTGAGGCCAAATATCATATTTAGACTTTTTTGATTTTGATTTTTTTACATATCATTTTAAAGCAATACATGATTGTCACTAAAAGCCTTGTCTCTACATTACAATAAAATATAAAAAATAATTGACTAATTAATTTTAATACAAATTCAAGTTAGTATAAAAAGACAGAAATGTATAATTCTTACACTGTTGTGCGCCCCCCCCCCCCCCCCTTGTGTGTGTGTGGGGGGGGGGGGGGGGCGCAACAGTGTAAGAATTATACATTTCTGTCTTTTTATACTAACTTGAATTTGTATTAAAATTAATTAGTCAATTATTTTTTATATTTTATTGTAATGTAGAGACAAGGCTTTTAGTGACAATCATGTATTGCTTTAAAATTATATGTAAACAAATTTAAATAAAAAAAGTCTAAATATGATATTTGGCCTCAAATCATCTGAGGCCTGGCGCCCCCCCTGCGATCTTTGGCGCGCCCCTCAGGTTGGGAACCACTGGTATAGATGATGAAGCTAATGTTGCTATAATGTTTAGCTAATGTTGGGCTATATAGATATATATACAGGGGGGGGGGGGGGCGCAACAGTGTAAGAATTATACATTTCTGTCTTTTTGAGACTTTGAAACTTTAATTACCGCTGTTGTGCCCCCCCCCCCACACACACACACGCAACAGCGGTAATTAAAGTTTCAAAGTCTCAAAAATGCGCAACTTCCAACAGGAGTCATTTTGAGGGGCTCTTGGGAAAAAAGGTTGGGAACCACTGATCTATACAACCCTCATGCAATCATTGTCTTGGTCACAAATTGAAAAAGCATATTCAAACTCTCTTAATCAAAGACCCGGGAGTCTAGTTTTACAACGTCGGCATACTCTCACCGAGAGAACAGGACAAGCCTCATATCACACCGCACATGCACGCAGGAAGAGATTTAAATCCAAACACAAATTAAATTCACACTATCTTTATGAGATCTGATTTCATGCTTGGCAGGTTGGTGGGCAACGCAGAGGATAACACTGCAGTGATCATGAAAGTCCAATTTCCCCCGGAGAACAACCCTGTGTTTCACATAGTGTTGCATGTTTCAACCCATAAGGCATCAAGGAAGCATAACATGTGCGATTGCTTTATGCTTTAATTTTGTATTATGGGCCAACTGTTGAGTCAAGGGCAATGCGAGTCACCTTGGGTACTGAGCAAGGAGTACATATTGTGTATTCACTGCACTCACACCACACTGATGCTCACAATGGGATTGTATATTGAGTTGAGCACATGGATAACTGTTTACTATGAATGCACATGAATGTAGCATCCTTCGGCAAAAGAATAGCTAGTATTTCAGCATCATAAAAGGAAAATATATTCATGAGAAGAAGGCTCACATACATTACGTCGGTGTAGACGAGCAGACTGCGAAGACGTCAATAAAAGCTCAACATGTTAAATCTAGCCAACAGCTACCTACCCTAAAATCAAATATCTCCAATGGCCAGCAGGGGGCGACTTGATTTAATACCATTTCGAGTCCGTTTTTGGTCTTGATCAGTAGTTTCGAGATTTCCGTAATGCAGCCTGATTTGTTATGGTTGAATCTAGGGTAAATAGAACAGGGTGTGCTTTGGGGCGTGGCCACCTTTTGATTGACAGTTCACTACCACAGTGTTGTCTTTTCTAGATGTTATCCTTTTTTTTAACTTTAACCCTTGACAGTGTGTTTCCAATTAATTAATGGTAAATGGACTGGACTTATATAGCGCTTTATCCAGTCTTTAAGAACCCTCAAAGCGCTTTACATACTACATGTCGTTCACCCATTCATACTGAGCAGTGTATGTTAGGACATGCACTAACATGCACACACACTCACACACCGTTGGCCATGCCATCGGGAGCAACTCAGGGTTAAGTATCTTGCCCAAGGATACATCGACATGTTGACTGCTTGGGCTGGGATCGAACCCACAACCTTCTGGTTGAAAGACGACCGCACTCCCTCACAGTCGCCCGACAATTAATATTGTATTGTTAAATTTTTTGTAGCGCAACAATGACTTTCAGTTGATGATGCTGTACTTCGCAAGCCAACAGGTCAAAGATTTATAAGATGTACAGTAGACAAGTTGATCAGAAGAAACTCTTGCCATACCTTTAAACTACATTCAAATAGCTTTTATTTTAAATAGCGTACCAAGTATGACAGTAGCATTGATTTAACCTTTTTGAATTTCACATCCTAATTTCACGGTGGCTTATTTCTATAAGTGCATGTTTGTGTGTGTTGTTTCTCTGCTCTACATTTTTGCATTTCTGCATGGATGCGTCTCCATCTTGACGTTCCCACACAGCGATGTCTTGTTGCGTTCCCACCATCTGAAAGACGAGGAGGAAAATATCTGGCTTAACGCTCAGAAGTACTTGACGTCTCTGGCATGAGCTCTGCTTTCTGCTCTCCGTTTTCCACTGCCTTACTGTGGCAAGGCAACTCCAAACCACCAGGATACGGATGAAAGACCCTTAAGTCTGCATGCTGACATCCTCACGATATTGGAGCCACAGGGGGTCTTAGATGTGAGAGATTTGTTTCATGACGAACCATCACCAGGAGCAGATACAAGCCTTTGAATCCTGTGTAGAGATTTTTTTTGTTTTGAAAGTTTCTAATAAAATAATATTGCTTGCTTTGCATGAAGCTGCATGGAACTTTTGGTTTAATTGGCACGTGCCCAAGGTGGAGGAAATGGCATCGTTCATTTCAAAACTACCCATGAAATCAACAGAAAAAGACTCTCTTTGAAACCACGTGAAAATAATCCATCTGAAAGATTAATAGTGCTCTCCAACTCTTCTCTCACTCGACGTTGTGGATGTGTGCTTGCTTGCAGGATGCTGTACTGGATTATACTTTTTAACATAATCCAGGAGCTGCGGTTAGACTTTAGAAAATCAGATGATAATAGCAAACAGATTGCAAGTGCCCATTTAAACAAACTGCAGACCACCAAGTCAATATAGGAACATCTACATTTGCTGATTACTTGTATATTCCCAAACAAATTACTTGTATACATTTGATTTCAAAACAGAAACGTAATGCGTGAAATAAGGAGAAATGTGGTGGTAATTGACAATCTAATAGTTTGGTACATCTCAAAATGTACATTGACAAGGCACCAAAGATTCGGATCATAAGATTTAAAACTAAATAGCTGTAAAATTGTGACAAAAATTACTTTATTTGGCAACATTTTGACTCAAACATTAGGACACTGCTGCTCCCACACGAGGTGCGTTCACACCGGAGTACTTTTACCCGTACTTTTCCCGTTTAGTTCCGTTAGTGCCTGGAATTTAGTTCAGAGAAATGTTACCCCCCTGTTCAGTCCCTGCTGGAGAGGTGGGACTATCCTGGAGAGAAAAAAGTACCAATTTCTGATTGGCTGGGCGAATTGCAAACCACGCCCCGTGAAACTCTGAAAAGTGTTGTGAAGCTGCCATTGTATTTGCTGGCATTAGCATTATTAGCATTAGCATTAGCCCCGCGCACCAACGGACAGAGACTAACTTATGGCAACACAAAATAAAACATGGGAGCGGTGGAGATGAGGAGGTGTCGGCGTTCTGGCGATTCAGTAGAAGCTGCTGGGACTCCCGGCCGGGGACTTCGGGTGGCAGTATACGCCGTGAAGTGGTTTGCGGCCTGCCAGTAAATCCAAAGCAGAAGAAGAAGAAGAAGAAGAAGAAGAAGAAGAAGAAGAAGAAGAAGAAGAAGAAGAAGAAGAAGAAGAAGAAGAAGAAGAAGAAGAAGAAGAAGAAGAAGAAGAAGAAGTGACGTCAGCATCTTCATTTGCCTAATCCTCCCTCATGGAACTTATTCCGGTGTGAACGCGATCGGCTCTTAGTTCCATGGGGGAACTAAGAGCTGGCACTAAGTACGGCAAAGTACTTGGTGTGAAAGCGGCTCTAACACAGAGAAAGGGTAGAGCTTTAGGATCATGAGTGTGTGGTGCGGGAATGAGTCCTAAAACCCGGAAAAGACACTTCCTGTTCCCTTGTCTGAAAACCAATGTGTTTTGAGTTGAGGTGAGAAGACTGAAATAGGATCTGTGGCTAATACAAGCTGAAGAGACGTTTCACATTTTGTTCTATGACATTAAAATAAGTCGGCAAATACTGCACTGTCCAAAGCTTTCACCGCATGGGTCTTAAAAACGGACAACAAGCGACTCAATAAGACAACTAAACGTCATCATGTCGACACAAGTCCTCCTTTAGCTTAGCGGACCATTATGACGTTCGTTTATAGCCTAACGTTAGCTTATTGCTTCTGCTGATTGCATTCATGCTTCAAAAATCAAAAGGTGCTGTTAATATATGGAGATGTATCTAGTATCATAAACGTGTGTTGGCCACAAAGCGTAACCCATTGCTTTTTGTGAAGGTAAGCCTTGCAATGCTAGCTTCTGGATCGGCATACACCATGACGCCCTTAATCTACGACTATGGAAAGCAGACAAAGGTCAAAATGGCGTACTGTAAAGATGTAAGAATCAGGAACAGAGGACACATGTATGAAACATATCTCTAGGGTGGGTTTTTATAGCATCTAGTTCTTGTGCTGCAACTCCTCGAGGCTCTGCTCACCTAAGAGAGTTCAACGTTTGAGGCTTTGAGTGGCAGGAGTAAGTCAACATTTCTGAGTCGTGGGTTGCCTCACAACACTTTAAATTATTTGTCTCCCGAGCGAGTTTCACCCTTCAACTGTCACTCCATGCTGAGTTCTAGAAAGTACAAGATTACATTCCCCATGTTCGGGTTGAGCTGGGGAAGCGAGCAGGTACGGCAGATGATGGCAGGAGATTTTAGGAAAGCTCGTGTTCCACACTCTGCTGCATGACACACGGACTCCTCTGCAGGCAGTCAATCTGGAGCCGCTACACATGGAGATTTCACACTCC
This sequence comes from Pseudochaenichthys georgianus, assembly GCF_902827115.2. Taxonomy (NCBI): domain Eukaryota; kingdom Metazoa; phylum Chordata; class Actinopteri; order Perciformes; family Channichthyidae; genus Pseudochaenichthys; species Pseudochaenichthys georgianus. The sequence continues at coordinate 23,515 of NW_027263109.1, forward strand.
CATTTATGTGCATATTCATTTTACTTTTAGTTGGGTTTCTAACTTTAAAAGTGTGCTGGAACTGTCACTCTGTCTTGAAGGATGACAGATCCCTCTGCTTCCCCCGGTGCTCCTGATGGCTTTTGCAAGATTTCACCCAGCGTGAATATAGCGACAAACCAGAGCCGAGGAGTCTTTACCTCGGTGTCAATCACCGCTCGAAACCCCATCAAACTATCTCCAGGCAGTGCCGATCAAATATAAATAAAGTTACTGCATTGCCAATTTCTCACCTGCAAACATATTTTACGTGTTTTTCTTTCATTGTAATATTAGATAGTTTGTATCCCGACTGAAAACGTTTGAGCCAAATCAAGCACCGGTCTCCAGCGGTGGGAAATGTTTAGTTTTACAGCCGAAAACAATCCACTAAATCAAGTCTGGACATATTTTAGGTAAGAAATATCCTTTACGGTAACAATGTCTTGGTTTATATTCGATAGGCTTTTTTCTCAAACTGGATTATGCGTCTCATGCACTCCTGTCTGGATATACAGTCGTGACAGTTGCAATAAATATTTCATTTCATTTTTATGTGTTCCGTTCATGGTAAGCACGACTTAATGTATAACAATTATTCACTAAACATGTCTCTATAAACACACCGTTGAAGGAAAAGCAGCAGGGAATTAGAATAAATAGAAATAGATGGTCTGTCCTTCATATGTTCTTATTCACAGCCAAACGTAACAGTATCGTAGGATAATAAGAGAAACACAAAAAATACTTATTTCCCACTTGACAGTTAACGGAAAGAAACAAAAATATATAAATATAAGTAATTATGAAGCAAGGTGTGTTCTCTCTGAGCATGCATTCATGTAGCTGCACACAGCTGCTTAGAGACTACTTGAATCAAGGTCTAGGAACAGTGGGTTCTCTTGCAGAGCCTCAGAGTGTCTGTCCTTTATCCCCAGCCTCTCCAGGTTCCAGGTGCTCTGCAGGGTGGTACAGATTGCTGCTGATCCTCTCTCTCCTGTCAGCTTCTGATAAACACTCGTGTTTCTCACCGGTTAATTATCTGCAGGTGTCCGGCTTGCTTGAATGCTCAGTCTCCACCTGGCTCTCTGCAGCGACAACATTAGAGCTCACAACTTGTTTAGGAATTACTGACGAATCACTGAGCAGCATCCTCATGTCTGCCTGATGTCACCACAGCGGACTTTAGCTGCCTGAAGCTTAGCGGTGGGGAAGTGTAGTCATGTGACCGCGATGTACCGTATTTTCCGGACTATAAAGCGCACCTGCATATAAGCCGCCGCAGCAGCTAAATTGTCCGTCTGTCTTGCTCTCGTTCTGTCTCTCGGTTCCACTTTTACTTTGGCGCGCGACCTGTCTCACTCTTTTCCGGCCTCCAGCTTTTCCTGCTTTTCCAGGTGGCGGGTGCGGACCGGTCATAGAGCCCATAGAGTTAAAGGTGGTTAATTTTACCTGTAAGATCCATAGATTTAGGAGGTTCCCTAGTGGCCGTTAGCTGTACAAAGAAAATGGGGAAAAAAGTCGCGGCTTATAGTCCGAAAAGTACGGTCGTTCCTTTTTCCTGATACGCGGAGATTATTCTGGCGAAAATAACATGTAGTTAAATATTTGTGAGCCGTAGAGCTTTTCTTCTGCGGTATTTAAAAGTCCAATGGAAAGATCCCATTGGAGGGTCGAAGGAGCCCTTGTGATGCTCTGATCAAAAATATTTGTATTGCGCTTCGACAATGTTAGAGATTGAAAGCAAAGTAGATGCTTACAAATGAGACAATGGTCTGGACTGATTGTGTGTTCAAAGAGAACAAATAATTACAAAGAAACACAAACAACAACAACGACTGAATGAATCCCCTACATTCACTGCCAGTGAGCCTCATACACACAATCATTAAGGAACATTGTTCAATGAATATACATGTGTGTAATACACATGCATATACTGTACATACACGCAGCAAATACCTATACTCATAGCCCTTGTGATGCTGTGAGGGAATTATTTTAGCTTTACTAAGATATTTGACCGTTCGGCCTGTTGACGTTTTACGACCAAGCCGAAGTCTGTTATCTGTCTTAAGGAATGGGAAGTGTCAACTTTTGCTGCCATTATCAGTTTTATGACCGGTCAGCTCTCGGTCACAGAGCCATAGAGTCAGATAAGGTGATTCAGTGCTTCCCGGTGGACACAGATGCCTTCCCCAATGTGTGGGCCGACTCCCTGTAAACTGGTTAAAATAATAATAAAAAATAATAATAATTCCTTACATTTATTATAGCGCTTTTTCCAGATGCTCAAAGCGCTTTACACATATATTTTATATACATGCAATGGTCACTGTGGACAATACCCACAGGAGCAAGTTCAGGTGAAGTGTCTCGCCCAACGACACAACGGCTTTACAGACGCAGCAGCGGCGGGTTTCACTCCTTGATCTGATGATCATTGCACAGCGGCACTGCGCCACACCGTCCATCTTCACGCCTCGAGGTCATCGAGGCGCTTTTACAAGTACACATTGGTATTATACATGTATGTGGACAATAAGTGTCTTGCCCAAGGACACAACGGCCTGACGCAGTGGAGTGGGAGCGGGTTTCGAACTGGAGTTCCCCAGCACCCCCACTTGATCTGATGATCAGATGCACAGACCACTGCGCCACCCGTCCCTAAAAGGTCTACTGGGATGCGAGGCTGATCAGATGTGACATGGCAACCCACCCGTGCAGTCAGAACCTTTGACCGTGTGACTTGTGACGTGAATTTCTCCGGCCGATGCTTGTATTAAATCTCAGTGTTTGACATCAGAACTCCCGTGTCTCCTTCATGAGTCGGTGACTCCCACTGCATTGCTGCACACAAGTTTCCTCCACAATGCTAACTTCCTGGTTAGCATACTAACATACTGTACGTCATCCCTGCAGCTGTAGCCAATACAAGTGCAAATTGGATCAGACACTAAGACATAGTCCGGCAGTGGCTCAGTCGGTAGGGGCTCGGACTGTGAGCCGTAGGGTCGTCGGTTCAAGTCCCGAACAGACCTAAATATGGAGTGTGGACTTCTACTTGGAGAGGTGGAGCCCTTGAGCAAGGCACCGGACATCCCCCTCCCATTGCTCTGCGGGCGCTGTACAATAGCTGCTCCTGGTACTAGTACGGGCTGCTGTGTGCTCTGCATGTGTGACCATTGAAGAGGCTTCATCCCTCCCACTCTATAGCATGCTCCTGGGTGCCCACGTGTGTATCCTTATTGCTGTCGTCTCTGCGCCTATATCATAGAAAACGATTGAATTTCTCCAACTCATAACACTCAGAATAAATCCCACTCCTTAATATATTTGATTTGTGGAGTCTGATGAAAGTTAATCACGTACATTGTGCTTTCTGTGTTACAGCAGCAGTGTCAATAACGGCTGATTGTGAGCTTCATATTTCCCTCGGCCTATAATGACGGAATCCATTCTGCAATCATCTGTTTTTAAGTGGACAAAAACCACACGAAGCTATATTGTCCTCTGAAATGATATCTGCGGGTGAAGACAAATGCTAAATTGACTGTTGCAATGGAGCCTAATGGATCCTGATTGCGGAGGCCGATTTACCTTCATCCCTCCTATTGCTCTGGAAAGGACAGCGAGCAATCAGAAGAGGTAGTGAAATAAAACCCACATAAAGTCATATTGATTGCAGCAATTCATCCGGGAGGCCTCGCTGTGTGACTTTATGAAAATATGCACACAAGGGAAAAGCAAATGTGTAGGATTGAATATTAAAAATAATAACCTTGTCTTTTATTCCACACAACGCGGCTTTGTTTTCCCTTATTTATCGTCCTGTTTTCCATCTGATGCAGACTTCGGCTGTGCCTTCACGCAGAGCCTAATGGATCTGGAAAGCCCAATCTAAAGTGAAGTATGGGGGTTGTCAGCTGGCGCTTAGTGCAGAAGATGGTGGTGAGATGCAGATTATCAGAGAGGAGCCGGCTGTATGGTCGCAGGTCATTAGTAACCTCAGACACACACGACTTCGTCTCTTTGTCTTCGCCTGTTCCTCTTGTTTGTCTCCACGCCATAGGGGGAGTTTGACATTTGCGCTCGGGGGGGAAAACCTCTTTTACTGACGTCACACAGTCCCAACTATTGCGTGGGGTGCTACGGATACAGAAGCAATAAAACCAGCGCTGAGTATGACTTTTCCACATACGAACACAACTCGTCTCGTCACGCCCGCCTCATGCCCGCCGTACACACACACTCATATGGAAGGGGCGGTCTCTCCCCCCAATATCAGTGCTTTACATAACTGTGCACATCTTATACTTATTTTATAACTACTGTATCCCTTGGTTACTTGAACACGCTACAATATTATTAACCAGTGTCCTACTTAGTGCAGAAGTAGACGCCTTAAACGTCCCAGAAATTGGACGTTTTAAAAATCGCCGCATATCTTATTGTAATACAATAGCTGAATCACTTGTAGGTAAAAGAAAAGCGAGGGAACTTGTGTCCTTAACCTCATACGTCACACACACACACGTCACACACACGTCACAACATGCGACTGCTCAAAAATGAAATTATTTCAAACAAAACATGATATTATTCAGAGTTGTATTGTAACAATCATTATATTACATCTATTAAAATATTGATATACGAAATATTTGTATTGGAACAGTTTTAGAAGTAGTAATGCTGTAACATATTTCAGCCACTAGGGGGGGCAATGTCCCCCCTGCCCCCCCCCGCAAAATCCGCCTATGCTCTACACTACAACAACTCTAAATCTCGCCCAGTACATGTGTCTAATATCTAGTCAGAATATATCTCTACACCTGATATAAGACACAATAACTTCTGAAGTGAAATCAGGTTGTTATCTTTATTGTTTAACTTGTTTTGGAGCAGCATTTGCTCCAGTGTAGTTCCTTTGTGTATCCGTCTGCTGCTTCACACGTTGTGTCCTTTTAACCTTTTGTCCATGTTTTATTAAAGGAGATTACAGGTGGAGTTCTACACTCACACTTTGCTCAGATTAGTCCAGCCTCTGATGGATATTAAACAAACAGGATGACTGATCTGATGTCTGACAACTTAGGTTTCATTAAAAGGCTTGACTAATAATACTTCAGTCAGACAACTCACGTGTTTCTTAATATGTTTATTAGAAGCAGCATAGTTTGGGTTTGGCGTCTAGGCTCGGGCCTCATCACTCCACGGATTTACAAAGAACATGGAGTGATGATTAGAGAACTATCCCCGAGCCTACAGGTGGAAGCTGGGGTGGAAGCTGGGGCGGAAGCTGGGGTGGAAGCTGGGGGGGAAGCTGGGTGGTGGTGGGGTGGAAGCTGGGGTGGAAGCTGGGGTGGAAGCTGGGGGGGGAAGCTGGGTGGTGGTGGGGTGGAAGCTGGGGTGGAAGCTGAGGTGGAAGCTGGGGTGGAAGCTGGGGTGGAAGCTGGGGGGGAAGCTGGGTGGTGGTGGGGTGGAAGCTGGGGTGGAAGCTGGGGTGGAAGATGGGGTGGAAGCTGGGGGGGAAGCTGGGTGGTGGTGGCGGGTGGAAGCTGGGGTGGAAGATGGGGTGGAAGCTGGGTGGAAGCTGGGGTGGAGCTGGGGTGGAGCTAGGATGGAGGTGGGGTGGAAGCTGGGGTGGAGCAGGGGTGGAGCTGGGGTGGAAGCTGGGGTGGAAGCTAGGGGTGGAAGCTGGGGTGGAGCTGGGGTGGAAGCTGGGGTGGAAGCTGGGGTGGAGCTGGGGTGGAAGCTGGGGTGGAAGCTGGGGTGGAGCTGGGGTGGAAGCTGGGGTGGAGCTGGGGTGGAAGCTGGGGTGGAAGCTGGGGTGGAGCTGGGGTGGAAGCTGGGGTGGAAGCAGGGGTGGAAGCTGGGGTGGAGCTGGGGTGGAAGCTGGGGTGGAAGCTGGGGTGGAAGCTGGGGTGGAGCTGGGGTGGAAGCTGGGGGTGGAAGCTGGGGTGGAGCTGGGGTGGAAGCTGGGGTGGAAGCTGGGGTGGAGCTAGGATGGAGGTGGGGTGCTGCAGGGGTGGAAGCTGGGGTGGAAGCAGGGGTGGAAGCTGGGTGGAAGCTGGGGTGGAAGCTAGGATGGAGCTGGGGTGGAAGCTGGGGTGGAAGCTGGGGTGGAAGCTGGGGTGGAGCTAGGATGGAGGTGAGGTGGAAGCTGGGGCGGAAGTTGGGGTGGTGGTGGGGCAGGCGAGCAGCAGCAGCAGCAGCGAGGCAGAGGCAGGAAGACCTGCAGCTTCAATAGCGGCATGTTTAGGAGAATGTGATTGGTTGGTTGTCAGAGGGACGAGGTGCGTCACGTGTTAACGTATCATTGGTGCTCGAGTTGACTGCCTGAACTCGCTCGCAGGCTTCGCCCCATCTATCGAATATGCAGTAATTCTGAAGCGCAGCCTTTATCTGACTCTATTCATCCTAAACAGGGCGAATAGCTCAAAAACATGTCACAGTGGAGGCACAACATCGTACAGATATGAACCTGAAAGTGAGCAGAACTTGTCCTATTATATGTAATGTATTCAAATGTGTAGCACTCAACTTCAGAGAAATGCACTTTATATCACAATAAAACATTGCTTTCTCAATTCAACAGTATACACAATAACCAAAAGTATGATTAATATGAAATGCATGCATTACATATTGTTTGAAATCACTCATTCAAGCAACAGTTAATGTCGGCACAAGTTAATTCACTGAAAGCCTATAACAGATTAAACAAAGCCCTTTAGTGACTTTTAGCCGCACGAAAGAACATACAAATTCTGAACACACGTTACCAATAGATGTATTTCAAGTGTTGCTGCTATAATCAGGGTTCGTACGGGGGCTTGAAATCCTTGAAAATGCTTGAAATTTGACGTGGTGTTTTCAAGGTTGGGAAAGTGCTTGAATTTTGGGAATGGTGCTTGAAATTGAGATAAAGTGCTTGAAAATGTAAATGCTTTACTTTTAGAATACATTTCTGTCTGACTGAATAGTTCGCTTTTTAGATTAAAAGAAAAGAATTGCTTCTCTTCTACATAAAACATCTCCGCCGCGGCCTTCCCGCGCTATGCACGCGACCTGCAGTGTTTGTGTTGCTGTGACCTGGGCATTCTGATGAGAGAGAGATGACTGTGTGCCAGGAGGTTCAGTTTCAACGAGCGTTGGATAGCAGAAGACACATACAAGCCATGGCTAAGACGAGGGTCAAGCCCACGAGTAGCCTCCTGCAAAGTGTGCAAAAATAACGATGCGAGAGTCTGCGCTGACGAGCCACATGTAAGGTACGCCGTAGAAGAGCATTTTAGATTAGGCTAACGTTGCATGTTACGTTTGTTTAAGCTAACGTTAGCGAGCTGAATAGCGAACTCGCTTGAGGGATAATAATAATTGCAGGGGACAATCATTTCAGAGGAGCGTTACAGTCGCCATCGTGTGGTGTTCAGAGGACGAAGCTCTCACGGCACTTCGTGTTATAGTCATGAAATATAATCTATTGATTCGACACAGAGCGATTTTGAAAGCGATGTATTTCTGCTGTATGTTTCGTGCCTAAACCAAATGTGACTTGCTCTATCGAAATCAGTCGCATTGACCCGAAGACACATTTTCGTTTGTATTACTGGTCTCGGGGAAGATTGCGAGTGTGTTTGTGTATTTTTGCGTTTGTGTACCGGGGAAACACTCACAAGATGACGTTACATTACTCCGTTCTCCGCTTGTAATTATGCCGAAGCTTCAAAGTTGTATTTATCATCTGAATTTGCCGAAACAAGTTTAATATTCTGAAAGCCAAGACTTTGTTTATTTGAGAACAGATGAAAACAAACTGTCTTTTATATAAAATTGAAGTATTATACAAGTAAAACTACATTTAGCTTTAATCCCATGTGATTGTAGAATGAACTCAGTCTTCCTTTGAATATGTATAAGTCAGGACAGGTATCTTGAGTAGTCAACATTACCTAAAATCATTGTACACATTTGTATATATTATTTTCCACTTGTTACCATTGTGAGTCTATTTTTATGCAGCTCTGCGTGATTTTGTGGCTACAATTCAGACTAATACACTACCAGAGGTGGAATAAGTACTCAGATCTTGTACTTGAGTAAAAGTAGAAGTACTCAGATCTTGTTCTTGAGTAAAAGTAGAAGTACTCAGATCTTGTACTTGAGTAAAGTAGAAGTACTCACAGCTTGTACTTGAGTAAAAGTAGAAGTACTCAGATCTTGTACTTGAGTAAAGTAGAAGTACCAGTAGGAATACTCTGTTACAGTAAAAGTCCTCATTCAAAATGTTCCTCAAGTGAAAGTAGGAAAGTATTCTCATCTAAATATAGTGAAAGACAGTGAAAGTAGTCGTTGTGCAGATTGGTCCATTTCAGAATAATATATATGATATGTTTTATAATGATTGATCATGAAAGTGTTCTCAAAGCTGGTGAAGGTGCAGCTAGTCTGAAGTACTTTGTAGACTGCAGGGTAGCTGGTGAAGGTGCAGCTAGTCTGAATGGCTTTGTAGACTGCAGGGTAGCTGGTGGAGGTGCAGCTAGTCTGAAGTACTTTGTAGACTGCAGGGTAGCTGGTGAAGGTGCAGCTAGTCTGAAGTACTTTGTAGACTGCAGGGTAGCTGGTGAAGGAGCAGCTAGTCTGAAGTACTTTGTAGACTGCAGGGCAGCTGGTGAAGGAGCAGCTAGTCTGAAGTACTTTGTAGACTGCAGGGTAGCTGGTGAAGGTGCAGCTAGTCTGAATGGCTTTGTAGACTGCAGGGTAGCTGGTGGAGGTGCAGCTAGTCTGAAGTACTTTGTAGACTGCAGGGTAGCTGGTGGAGGTGCAGCTAGTCTGAAGTACTTTGTAGACTGCAGGGCAGCTGGTGAAGGAGCAGCTAGTCTGAAGTACTTTGTAGACTGCAGGGCAGCTGGTGAAGGAGCAGCTAGTCTGAAGTACTTTGTAGACTGCAGGGTAGCTGGTGGAGGTGCAGCTAGTCTGAAGTACTTTGTAGACTGCAGGGTAGCTGGTGGAGGTGCAGCTAGTCTGAAGTACTTTGTAGACTGCAGGGTAGCTGGTGAAGGTGCAGCTAGTCTGAAGTACTTTGTAGACTGCAGGGTAGCTGGTGGAGGTGCAGCTAGTCTGAAGTACTTTGTAGACTGCAGGGTAGCTGGTGAAGGTGCAGCTAGTCTGAAGTACTTTGTAGACTGCAGGGTAGCTGGTGAAGGTGCAGCTAGTCTGAAGTACTTTGTAGACTGCAGGGTAGCTGGTGAAGGTGCAGCTAGTCTGAAGTACTTTGTAGACTGCAGGGTAGCTGGTGGATTCACTCCAGGTGGAACTAAAGTCTGATGTAACCCTTGGTTATATTTCACATCATTCATCCACACCATTTACCTCTGACTTATGTTCACTACCAACCTAAAAGTACCTCAACAATTAATCAATAATGTATTGAAAAGTTATTTGGCTGAATGTTTTATATCGGCTCAGCCAGGTTATATGGGAGGCCCAGTCTACGTACAGATCACTAATTTTGAAATATTAAACTTAGTTTTATTTTCTTTAATTTTTCATCCTCGTGTAGAATGCTATCACGAAACACACATTTGGTTGTTTATAGCATAAAGAACATCTGATTTAATGTGAGGTAGGGAAATAATCATTTGAGTATGTGTATATAAATATGTAATTTACAACAGCTGGAAGATGCTTGAAAAGCTGGAAAATGCACCTTGAAAATGCTTGAAAAGTGCTTGAATTTGACTTTGGAAAAGGTGTAAGAACCCTGTATAAACAACTACTTAAAGGTGGGGTAGGTAATTTTGAGAAACCGGCTCGAGATCGCTAGAATTTGAAAATACACAACCGGAGAAAATCTGCCACTTCCTCACAGAGCCCCTCCCCCAACACACACGAACGCGCACATGACCAATGAGGGCACGAGGTCAGTCTGTGCCCCGATGGAAGGCTGACAGGCAGGTAGGCCATCCAATCCGTTTAGCCGGGCCAGCTTTTTACAGTACCACGGCTTCCACAGATGAAATTTGTAATTTCAGTATATGTATTTCTGTTCCTTTCCCTCATCCTGACTGTTTTTCGGTCAGAAATATGTGTGTGTGTGAAAGTGTAAGCACACACACCTCTAGCAATTTAAGCAACTGTCTCATTTAATGACAGGCCTCCCAGTAGCGGCTCCACTGAGTTAAACGATGATGACAACGTGTCGTAAAGCGCAGATGGGGAAACTCGCTAATGGCCGGCGTAGCTCTGTGAGGATGGAGCCGTCGATGAGAGGTAATGGAGCAAAATGACTCAAAATCCCTTTCTAAAAGCTTCACCACTTGACAACTGAGGTCTGGGCCACTGCCCGTCAACGGGGGCAAGTGGAGTCAGTTTTACTGAAAAGCCCCTCAGAACTAATCTTCTCTGTGCGGTGAAAGGCGTTTAGTGAATATAAATCTTTATATAGATCTTTTTCTTCCATTAAAAACACACTCTTTTATTGCTTTTAACTGCATGCTGTTTCATTTTTATTTAATAAGTGTTAGTTAGGGACAACAAGCCTAAAGAGGTACAGCACAGCGCTGCACCATCAGAGTCTGATTCATTAAAACAACAACAGTAACTGAGAAACACTTAAATGCTACATTTTAAATGTTTACAATCCATCACTAAATTCATGGCAAGCTAATTTTAACATCATGCGATAACACTGAGACGACATTAGTTGCTTTGAACTGATCTTTTTAATAAGTTGTACTCAATGTAGTGAAACATGGGCTCGAGCTTCACTGAGGACCAGTGTCATTCTGACAGGGAGGCAACCTGCGGTTATTACACTTAGCGGTATATATTTATTTATATATATATATATTGGTATATTTATTTATTTTGGGGCGTGGGGAACGAAGAGAAAAAGATATATGAGCATTTTATGAGCATGGGATTTTGACCCCTCATATAAACATATGCATAATGCTGCGCTATACTTCGCGGCCACACGCTGTTGCCAAGCAACGCTTATTGTTTAGAGGTCCTTTGATAAGCAGGCAGCCATATCATTAGCTAGAACTAGCTAGATCTGATAGATTTGGACATAAACGCGAGTGAAGTCTAACGGGACGCGAGAGAGAGTTCAGATCAGCTGCTGCTGACGGAGAACACGCAGCTCTGCATGATCACAGCTCCGCCGCTGTGACGGACCGGTGAGCGGAGCAAAGATACACTGAGAGTTAGACCTAACACACTTAGCTAGTTTATCGACTCTGGAACAAGCTAAACTAGTTATAAATATATTTATTCTTTACTGTCGGGTCACTCATTTAAGCAATCATACACGAGAGGCCGTTCTTGAACGTCATTATTGGTACGATAGTACTGCGGCAGTTTGCTTTTCGGCCCGACGGTATACCGTTTTTCTCAGACGCGGAGGGATACTGACTTGTTGTGAGGAGAGGGAGAGGAAAAGACAGCACCCCGTTTATTGTTCCCATTTTTTTTATTATCCAGAATTACTGTAACCTTTGAAGAAAGTAGTTCATCTACTATTAGTAGTTTGTTTAAATAAATTAATGTTTTTATTTCATTAACATAAAATAAATCTCACGTACCCCCTGCAGTACTCCAAGGTACCCCTAGGGGTCCGCGTACCCCCATTTGAGAACCACTGCATTCAAGTATCCATATTGGACTTAAAATGCGTACATGTTGTGCTAAAAATAATACAATTCAAGGCCCATTACTCCACTCTCTGTGATATTAAGAGATAATAAAGGACCTTGAGATAATGATAATAAAAAAACATGTTTATGCAAGCAGCCTTTTATTCATTATGGTATAAATATGGAGTTATATATCTGCACTTTTATATTCATCTCTAAAGAGGTCTGACTATTTTTCTTATTAATATTTAGACGTCATATTAACAACCTCCTGCAATAAGTATAACAAGGTGTTTCGTGAAGGCAGTATTTAAATACCTACTTAACACTTTAACAACCCAGCTGTTCCTTGGAGCTTTTTAATAATATGTTATATATTTCTTTGCAGGACAAACTAGTTAGTAGTGTCAGAGTGTAAGAGCTTTTATTTACATTAAACAGAATCGTAATGATGAGTAATGCTTTATGTATGAGGCTCTCTTCAAAAGAAGGGTTATAAAGAGGAGATTAAAACATATTTATATAGACAGGACTCTGTTTAACTGACTTACTATAGTTTTATATATGGTGTTGTGGTCAGTGAATGATGCTTCAGTACTAAGTTTCAGAGGCAAATATTGTTCACTTTACCCATTCCTAAACGCTCATTGATATTTCTTTTTAAAACATATAAAACACACTATGCTTGCATGATGGCGTTTTTAACTACTATAACTATTTGACCAGTGGCGAGCCGTCAGGGCCCTCTATTCTACAAATTCTACAACATAATAATAATAAAAATATGTTTTTAAATATTTAAATAAAAATAAAAAATTGTTATATTTTTCATTAGTTTTACCAAAATAACTTGATTGAATTGTATTTAAAATAACATTTCCAAAGAAGTACATCCTTCGAATCTGCCTGTTCAGTTTCTGTTGGAATGTGAAGCGTTAAATGAAAGAAGCTCGTCTCTGCGAGTTACTGTGAAGACGGGAGCTGTTGGACGTCCTGCTATGAATTCACAGAGGGTCGCTATAGTAACTGAACGAGAGAGTAATGTCAACTGACAGTACAATTGACCAATCATATCTTCCCTCTAAATGGGTGGGTTTTATTATCACGGACTTTATGACAAGTTCCGCCAGCTGTGAAGCTTTTCTTGTTTCCTTAGCAACAACAACTTCCTGTCAACAGCGTAAACTCGCCTTCAAAATAAAAGCATGCCAAATTACACTTAAGACATACAACTGCAACGAAAGTAACAAACACAATGCAACATCCTTTTCAATTTCAAAGACCACACATTGGGTTATCTACAGGTGTTGTTTTGTGTGGGAGAGGGTCGCTGTCAGTGATGCGTGTTGCACCCCGGGCCGTTATTTTGATATTCCGCTGAAGTATACGCTGTGACCTAGTAGCTATTTTTTTTAGAGAGAAGGGGCGGGGGTCAGAGGGCCTAGATATAAAAGTCACGGCTCGCCACTTTATTTGACAAATCTATCTATCCATCTATCTATCTAGATGGATAGATAGATGGATAGATAGATAGATAGATAGATAGATAGATAGATAGATAGATAGATAGATAGATAGATAGATAGACGGACGGACGGACGGACAGATGGTTGGATGGATAGATAGATAGATAGATGGATAGATAGATAGATAGATAGATAGATAGATAGATAGATAGATAGATAGATAGATAGATAGATGGATAGATGGATGGATAGATGGATAGATGGATGGATGGATAGATAGATGGATAGATAGATAGATAGATAGATAGATAGATAGATAGATGGATAGACGGACGGACGGACGGACGGACAGATGGTTGGATGGATAGATAGATGGATGGATAGATAGATGGATAGATAGATAGATAGATAGATAGATAGATAGATAGATAGATAGATAGATAGATAGATAGACGGACGGACGGACGGACAGATGGTTGGATGGATAGATAGATGGATAGATAGATAGATAGATAGATAGATAGATAGATAGATAGATAGATAGATAGATAGATAGATAGATGGATGGATGGATAGATAGATGGATGGATAGATAGATGGATAGATAGATGGATAGATGTGAGAGAAGTAGAAAGTACAGGTATTTGAGTTCAACATGAGAGAAGTAGAAAGTACAGGTATTTGAGTTCAACATGTAAGAAGTAGAAAGTTCAGGTATTTGGGTTCAACATGTAAGAAGTAGAAAAGTACAGGTATTTGAGTTCAACATGTAAGAAGTAGAAAGTACAGGTATTTGGGTTCAACATGTAAGAAGTAGAAAGTACAGGTATTTGAGTTCAACATGAGAGAAGTAGAAAGTACAAGTATTTGAGTTCAACATGAGAGAAGTAGAAAGTACAGGTATTTGAGTTCAACATGAGAGAAGTAGAAAGTACAAGTATTTGAGTTCAACATGAGAGAAGTAGAAAGTACAGGTATTTGAGTTCAACATGTAAGAAGTAGAAAGTACAAGTATTTGAGTTCAACATGAGAGAAGTAGAAAGTACAAGTATTTGAGTTCAACATGAGAGAAGTAGAAAGTACAGGTATTTGAGTTCAACATGTAAGAAGTAGAAAGTTCAGGTATTTGGGTTCAACATGTAAGAAGTAGAAAGTACAGGTATTTGAGTTCAACATGTAAGAAGTAGAAAGTACAGGTATTTGGGTTCAACATGTAAGAAGTAGAAGTACAGGTATTTGAGTTCAACATGAGAGAAGTAGAAAGTACAGGTATTTGGGTTCAACATGTGAGAAGTAGAAAGTACAGGTATTTGAGTTCAACATGTAAGAAGTAGAAAGTACAGGTATTTGGGTTCAACATGTAAGAAGTCAAAGTCAAAAGTCCTCAGAAAAAAATAAGTAGTGGAGTAAAGTACTGATACCAGAAAAATGTACTTAAGTAAAGTAACAAAGTATGTGTACTCCACTACTTCCCACCTCTGGAGAGGACAGACAGTCAGAGAGGAGGCAGCCTTGATATGTGCGTGACTTAAGTCCATGGCGTCCGCCCCGATGCATTCTAAGTCTCCCTCGGCCCGTCTCCACCTCTCGCTCCTCTCTCACTCAGACCTCCGTGACTTCAGGCGCTGTCACTAAAACTCTCCTTATTATCAGAACTAAAGCCAAACTCTCTCCTGACACGTCCTCCTCCCTCCATCTCCTCTGCCCCGTCTTCATTTCATCGCCTTGGGGAGCAGTTTACTCTTATTCCTCCTCCTCACTTACTCATTCAACTCTGCAGAGCCACCCTCCTCTTCCTCTCCCTCCTCTTCCTCACCCTGCTGCTGGTTTCCAGAGTCTTCAGTGATTCACCGGCTGACCTTCCTCAGCCTCATCTGAAGTCTCGGCTGGCTCCTTTTCTCCTTTACATTTCTGCAACTGTCATCGATGCAGCTCTAGACAATACCTTTTCAAATATATGTCTTTGAGTTCTTAACTTTACAAGCCATTATCCGAGAGGTGTTGTGGTCGTGATGAGAATCAGGATCATCATTCTTTTAGTCGTCCAACAGCGGAGATATTCACATAGTCACAGCAAAAGGGAGCGTACTGAAGACACAACTAAGGCTGTGGTTAGTTATCTGAAACAGCAATATCAAGCTTGTAAATTCAGTTTTTATCGGCAATGCAAAACCTTTGTGATGTCAAACAATGATAAATTAAACACGAATTAGCAAGCTGCAATCCACATGGTGACTAAGAAGCATCAACAGATCTTATCAAGATATACATTAATCTTAATGCCAGATGTTTTCACCATGAAATCAGAGGAAACTTTCACCCTCAAATGCTTCTGATAAGGAAACCTTCGGCTTAAAGGGGCCCTGTTTTTGGTGCATGTAAACGGTCTGCAAAGGCTGAAATACCTGTGCTCCCTCCAGAAGGAGTGTATATCTCCAACACATTGTACGTGATAGGCTAAAGCGCCTGTCACACTGTCCCGAAATGGACACCCGATGGACACACGATAAAGGAAATGTTCAAATTCGGCTGTGATCGTAGCAACATCGGGCCGTTCGTGAGGGCATCTAAGCCTTCGTATGACCGCCGGTGGAGTTTCTCAGGCTCCGGCAGCAACTTCGTTAGCGGCAACTTCGTAAGGCACTCGTGAGGCATCTTGTCAAGTCGTGTCATCTTCGTGTTATCATCGGTGCATTCACCCTCACTCTGATCGGGGCGAATACCCGATGGCACAGAGGATAACACGATGGCCTCACGATGGCCTTACGAAGGGCAACATGGACACACGAATTCAACACGAAAATGAACCTTCTCAAGGTCCTTCGGCAATTTTTTGGCATGCCAAAGATTTTGCCTCCGCTCACGAAGTTGCTGCCGGAGCCTGAGAAACTCCACCGGCGATCATACGATGGCTTAGATGCCCTCACGAACGGCCCGATGTTGCTACGGTCACAGCCGAATTTGAACATTTCCTTTATCGTGTGTCCATCGGGTTGTTTTATTGCACAACAAAATCATGTAAATATATTATGTAAATAACCCAATTTGTGTTCTGTGAAACTGAAAAGGATATAATATATTATTTTGAAGGAGAGTTGACAGGAAATTGTTGTTGTTATGGAAACAACATTACGGAGAAAACGTAATATTTTCTACATATAAAGACGGAGAAAGTAAAGAACAAAGTCTGAAGATATCAGTACAGTATCATAGTAAGGCAAGGCAAGTTTATTTATAGAGCACTTTTCAACGCAAGGCAATTCAAAGTGCTTGTACTATGTTAGTACTGTAACATAATTGTTGTTGGTACTTTCGTTGCAGTTGTATTTCTTAAATGTAATGTAAATGTTGCCTTCGTGTGGTTCGGGGCCATCTTCGTGCGAAATTCACAATTCCATATTCGTGTGTCCATCGGGTGTCAATTTCGGGACAGTGTGACAGGGCCTTAAGGGGCGGGACATCTCGAGGTGGTTGACCAATCACAACAGAGCAGGCCAGCTAACCAATCAGAGCATATATATATATATATATATATACACCTGAACATCAGCAGCAGAGGACTCTTTAAAGTAGAGACACTACATACTGATATGCACCTGAACATCAGCAGGAGAGGACTCTTTAAAGTAGAGACACTACATACTGATATGCACCTGAACATCAGCAGGAGAGGACTCTTTAAAGTAGAGACACTACATACTGATATACACCTGAACATCAGCAGGAGAGGACTCTTTAAAGTAGAGACACTACATACTGATATACACCTGAACATCAGCAGGAGAGGACTCTTTAAAGTAGAGACGCTACATACTGATATACACCTGAACATCAGCAGGAGAGGACTCTTTAAAGTAGAGACACTACACACTGATATACACCTGGACATCAGCAGGAGAGGACTCTTTAAAGTAGAGACACTGCATACTGATATACACCTGAACATCAGCAGGAGAGGACTCTTTAAAGTAGAGACACTACATACTGATATACACCTGAACATCAGCAGGAGAGGACTCTTTAAAGTAGAGACACTACACACTGATATACACCTGAACATCAGCAGGAGAGGACTCTTTAAAGTAGAGACACTACATACTGATATACACCTGAACATCAGCAGGAGAGGACTCTTTAAAGTAGAGACACTACATACTGATATACACCTGAACATCAGCAGGAGAGGACTCTTTAAAGTAGAGACACTACATACTGATATACACCTGAACATCAGCAGGAGAGGACTCTTTAAAGTAGAGACACTACATACTGATATACACCTGAACATCAGCAGGAGAGGACTCTTTAAAGTAGAGACACTACATACTGATATACACCTGAACATCAGCAGGAGAGGACTCTTTAAAGTAGAGACACTACATACTGATATACACCTGAACATCAGCAGGAGAGGACTCTTTAAAGTAGAGACACTACACACTGATATACACCTGAACATCAGCAGGAGAGGACTCTTTAAAGTAGAGACACTACATACTGATATACACCTGAACATCAGCAGGAGAGGACTCTTTAAAGTAGAGACACTACATACTGATATACACCTGAACATCAGCAGGAGAGGACTCTTTAAAGTAGAGACACTACATACTGATATACACCTGAACATCAGCAGGAGAGGACTCTTTAAAGTAGAGACACTACATACTGATATACACCTGAACATCAGCAGGAGAGGACTCTTTAAAGTAGAGACACTACATACTGATATACACCTGAACATCAGCAGGAGAGGACTCTTTAAAGTAGAGACACTACATACTGATATACACCTGAACATCAGCAGGAGAGGACTCTTTAAAGTAAGAGACACTACACACTGATATACACCTGAACATCAGCAGGAGAGGACTCTTTAAAGTAGAGACACTACATACTGATATACACCTGAACATCAGCAGGAGAGGACTCTTTAAAGTAGAGACACTACATACTGATATACACCTGAACATCAGCAGAATATGTCCTCTAAGTTTTTAAAGTTAGAGTATAAAGTTGTGTAAAGAAATAGTAAGAAAAGGTCAGAATCAGAACTGTTGTTTTATTAGTAATAACTTTGACCTTTACACCAATTAGTGTAAACCCTCTCTGAGCCGGCAGACAGATACTTCAGCTCGAACAACGTTTGAAAGAAGAATTGTGTTCAACAATAACAGCAAATGTAGATGTCGCTGAAAACTTGACTGCGGCTGTTCCTCCCACACTTTTCGCCTGCAGCTGAATGCAACACACTCACCTGTTTTATCGACATCGTTTAAAGCCATTCAGGGAAGAAATCGTGGAAAAGGATAAAGTAGAAAGCCTGTTGATGAAAAGTGGGTACATCAAACCACTGAATAATCACATCAGCTCGCAAAGTAACCCCGGCAGCGAATACAATGTAAGAGACACGGGTACAAAGTGTTGCAGAGGGTGGATTTAAAGCTGTATCAATAGTGTGTGTGTGTGTGTGTGTGTGTGTGTGGGTGTGTGTTGTGTGTGTGTGTGTGTGTGTGTGTGTGTGTGTGTGTTGTGTGTGTGTGTGTGTGTGTGTGTGTGTGTGTGGTGTGTGTGTGTGGTGT
>NW_027263109.1:42725-64897 GCF_902827115.2 Pseudochaenichthys georgianus
AGACACTACATACTGACATACACCTGAACATCAGCAGGAGAGGACTCTTTAAAGTAGAGACACTATATACTGATATACACCTGAACATCAGCAGGAGAGGACTCTTTAAAGTAGAGACACTACATACTGATATACACCTGGACATCAGCAGGAGAGGACTCTTTAAAGTAGAGACACTACATACTGATATACACCTGAACATCAGCAGGAGAGGACTCTTTAAAGTAGAGACACTACGTACTGATATACACCTGAACATCAGCAGGAGAGGACTCTTTAAAGTAGAGACACTATATACTGATATACACCTGAACATCAGCAGGAGAGGACTCTTTAAAGTAGAGATACTACATACTGATATACACCTGAACATCAGCAGGAGAGGACTCTTTAAAGTAGAGACACTACATACTGATATACACCTGGACATCAGCAGGAGAGGACTCTTTAAAGTAGAGACACTACATACTGATATACACCTGAACATCAGCAGGAGAGGACTCTTTAAAGTAGAGACACTACATACTGATATACACCTGAACATCAGCAGGAGAGGACTCTTTAAAGTAGAGACACTACATACTGATATACACCTGAACATCAGCAGGAGAGGACTCTTTAAAAAAAATGCTATCTTAGTTATTAAAAGGCAGAAGTCGCCCATAAGCACAACACCAGACATGTTTTAACCACTGACATAATCAGAGATGAAGGAGCAATTTAAAAGTCTGACATCTGGCTGCTTTACTTTAAATTAATGATGACATCAAAATAAAAACAGTGATCTCCCTTGAGTCTGTACTTTTCTCCCTTATAGGACGAACAACTCCCCTCAAAGTAAAGAGTTAGGCTATGTTCTGAGAAACAGATGTGGATAGCACACACATCCTTTACTCAAGTAGAAGTACAGATACTCGTGTTTAAAAATACTCTGGTGAAAGTAGAAGTGCTGACTGAACTTAAAGTAAAGTAAAGAGGCTTTGAAATGTACTCCAGTAAAAGTACCCATAGCTAGCAGCTGCTTTAAAGAGTACCTGACCTCCCTTTGTATTAATAGAACAATGATGTCATTGTTAGCTAATGAATGTTTCCATGCTGAACAACGGCAACATGACAACGTTTCCATTGGTCCCTCTTCTTTAGAGAAGACCAGGAAGTGATGGATACACGGATCGTGTTCCAACCAATAGGCACGCAGTGACTCTAAAGAATAATGACCACGCACCAAACACACATTCAGACTAAAGGAACCAGCTGTTTGGGAAATGAGAGAAGTAGAAAGTACAAGTATTTGAGTTCAACATGAGAGAAGTAGAAAGTACAGGTATTTGAGTTCAACATGTAAGAAGTAGAAAGTACAGGTATTTGAGTTCAACATGTAAGAAGTAGAAAGTACAGGTATTTGAGTTCAACATGTAAGAAGTAGAAAGTACAGGTATTTGGGTTCAACATGTAAGAAGTAGAAAGTACAGGTATTTGAGTTCAACATGAGAGAAGTAGAAAGTACAGGTATTTGGGTTCAACATGTGAGAAGTAGAAAGTACAGGTATTTGAGTTCAACATGTAAGAAGTAGAAAGTACAGGTATTTGGGTTCAACATGTAAGAAGTAGAAAGTACAGGTATTTGAGTTCAACATGTAAGAAGTAGTAAGTACAGGTATTTGAGTTCAACATGTAAGAAGTAGAAAGTACAGGTATTTGAGTTCAACATGTAAGAAGTAGAAAGTACAGGTATTTGAGTTCAACATGTAAGAAGTAGAAAGTACAGGTATTTGGGTTCAACATGTAAGAAGTAGAAAGTACAGGTATTTGAGTTCAACATGTAAGAAGTAGAAAGTACAGGTATTTGGGTTCAACATGTAAGAAGTCAAAGTCAAAAGTCCTCAGAAAAAATAAGTAGTGGAGTAAAGTACTGATACCAGAAAAATGTACTTAAGTAAAGTAACAAAGTATTTGTACTCCACTACTTCCCACCTCTGGAGAGGACAGACAGTCAGAGAGGAGGAAGCCTTGATATGTGCGTGACTTAAGTCCATGGCGTCCGCCCCGATGCATTCTAAGTCTCCCTCGGCCCGTCTCCACCTCTCGCTCCTCTCTCACTCAGACCTCCGTGACTTCAGGCGCTGTCACTAAAACTCTCCTTATTATCAGAACTAAAGCCAAACTCTCTCCTGACACGTCCTCCTCCCTCCATCTCCTCTGCCCCGTCTTCATTTCATCGCCTTGGGGAGCAGTTTACTCTTATTCCTCCTCCTCACTTACTCATTCAACTCTGCAGAGCCACCCTCCTCTTCCTCTCCCTCCTCTTCCTCACCCTGCTGCTGGTTTCCAGAGTCTTCAGTGATTCACCGGCTGACCTTCCTCAGCCTCATCTGAAGTCTCGGCTGGCTCCTTTTCTCCTTTACATTTCTGCAACTGTCATCGATGCAGCTCTAGACAATACCTTTTCAAATATATGTCTTTGAGTTCTTAACTTTACAAGCCATTATCCGAGAGGTGTTGTGGTCGTGATGAGAATCAGGATCATCATTCTTTTAGTCGTCCAACAGCGGAGATATTCACATAGTCACAGCAAAAGGGAGCGTACTGAAGACACAACTAAGGCTGTGGTTAGTTATCTGAAACAGCAATATCAAGCTTGTAAATTCAGTTTTTATCGGCAATGCAAAACCTTTGTGATGTGAAACAATGATAAATTAAACACGAATTAGCAAGCTGCAATCCACATGGTGACTAAGAAGCATCAACAGATCTTATCAAGATATACATTAATCTTAATGCCAGATGTTTTCACCATGAAATCAGAGGAAACTTTCACCCTCAAATGCTTCTGATAAGGAAACCTTCGGCTTAAAGGGGCCCTGTTTTTGGTGCATGTAAACGGTCTGCAAAGGCTGAAATACCTGTGCTCCCTCCAGAAGGAGTGTATATCTCCAACACATTGTACGTGATAGGCTAAGGGGCGGGACATCTCGAGGTGGTTGACCAATCACAACAGAGCCAATCAGATCTTGATTTGTAGCCAGTGGGCGTGTTCTTTCAGAGTTCCCCTCAGTTCCAGGGTATTCTAGAAGGCCCGCTCGTTAACTGGCTCGAGACAGAGGATCTAGACGAATGCGACGAAGCAATTCATGCCGTTTTATTGTTTTTAACGTTGAAATGGCAAGTGCAACAGGTGGAGATGAAGTCGTTGCGGAATTGTTGTGAGTACCCTTTAAAGACGACAATTCAGTGAAAAGACGGACATTATAACGCCGCGGGGGGGGGGGGGGGGGGGTCTACAGAAGGTCCAGTTGCGATAGACACGGTTCGCCACTGGTGTGTGTGCGTGTGTGTGTGCGTGTGTGTGTGTGTGTGTGTGTGTGTGTGTGTGTGTGTGTGTGTGTGTGTGTGTCTCATAATGTTCTGTACTCAAACACAGCCACCTTTATGAATACACTTCAGTCCCATTTAACTTTTAAGGCTTTCAAAAGCATCGCTAATGTAAGATGTGTCCTTGTGCCGCAGCAAGCAATGAGGGAAGAGAGTGAAAAGGACTTCAGTCCGATAACTCAGAGTCTGTTCAAAGTCTGCTCGTACGGTTAGACCTCTCTTCCTCGTTCAGTCACTTTGCTTTGATGCCGCGCAGCGAGCAGGAAGTCATGTGAGGGGGGGGACCGTCAAATGGAGGTGGAAAAAGCCTTTCCTTTAGTTACTGCATGTGTGTGTTCTGACATGTAATGGCCTGCACGCCCACCTGGATCCTCCGAGAACCGATGGTTTTAATGTAAGTATGAGAGAAGCATTTAGAAAAGGGTGATGGCTGGAAAGGATGTGAAGAAGCGGGTAACATGGATCTGTGAAGCTGCCATGTTCCTGAACTGTAGTTCATCTCTGTCTTAAGACTGTGATGAAGACATTGAGAGACTGGAGGAGGCGAGGAATTAGAAATGGAGGCATAAAGAGGACAGCGAGGTTATAGAGAAAGCAATTAGGATAAGAGCTGAAAGGAAATGAAGAGTGATCCTGCAAATTAAACCCAGCCTATTTTCTTTTTCCATTGGTGTTTGATTTGTGTGTCCTCAGCTAAATCCCTGTTGAGGGAAACTGTTCGGATGTACAGCAGAGGTCCTGTAGGTTAAACCAGCTGTTTCCATCCCTCCTGATGTTCTGCTTCGTGCCCTGTGTTTCTGCTTCGCTGTATGTTATGTCGCTGCACACCGTGTTATTTTATTCTGGGAGTAGTTATTGATTTTGTTGGCTCCAAGTTATCCTTGTCTCACATTTCTGCTCGGTAATAAGGTACTGTATATTCCCACTTCAGCTTGGACGAAAACCAGTCACTTAAAACCAGTGATTCCATAGAAAACAAACCACAAGGCATCGTGTCTTTTCGGGCCAGATTTGCTGTGGATTTCTTTTCAAAGCAGTTCTGAGAAAAGCCTTAAACCCATGAGATATTATCACAGTAAGAGCCAGCAGTGAAACAGATCTTATTTACTTATCTGTGGATCGCTTTGTTCGTGGTGTTAAAGAAAAAACACTGACTTAATTGAATGAGTGATAAAACAAGATATGGCACTTGTGATGCATTCAAGTGGTGTTGGAATAATTGGACAAATGTGTTCCAGACAAGGAAAATGCGTGAGAAAGCCCCCTGGTGTTTATAATTGGAAAGAAATAGTTCCTTCCTTGGATTCATGTTTCCACCAATCTGGTTTATGCTAAGACCAAAACTCACTTTCTTTTTAATCAAATCAAATCTTATTTTTATAGCACATTTAAAAACGATTTTCGGTCGAGCCAAAGTGCTGCACATGCAGATAATAAATAACGCATTACTACCGATGTAAACAGAAGACAATAAATTACAACAGCAAATATAAAAATCAAACACAGCGAAGTGTCATGAGTCGTGCTCTGCTCTGACTAGAAGGCCAGGGTGAAGAGGTGAGTTTTTAGTTTTTAGACCTCACATGGAGGGGCAGAGTGTTCCAGAGCCTGGGGCCAGCCGCCGTGAAGGCTCGGTGCCCTCTGGTTTTTAGCCTGGTTTTAGGCACTACCAGTAGCAGCTGGTCCGCAGACCTTAAGGCTCTGGCTGGGGTGCAGCGCTGGAGGAGTTCGGCTATATAGGCCGGAGCCAGCCCATTTAGTGCTTTAAAAACAAATAAAAGGTCACAAAGGCGTTGATAACTCTCTCCAGGTCTTTGAAAGATAAAAAAGACTTGGTTTTGGCCAATATTCTTAATTTAAAAAAGCAGGATTTCACTACGCTGCTCACCTGCTTGTCGAATTTAAAAGTGTTAGTAAAAGTCACTCCAAGATTCATGACCGAGGGGAGGATGTTTGTTTTAAGAGGACCTTTTAGAATAAGATCTGGCTGTTTGGCTGCATGCCATGTTGCTCGTTCTTCACCTGCAATGTCTCTGTTCTGTTTTTATAGAAATCTAATATAATCCTTCGTTGTATTCTGAGATTTTTTGAAAATAATCAAATGAAATTCTTCTCAAAATTGGGACTTTTTCTCAGAATATAATTGTTTCTCCAAAATTCTCCATTTTTGTTTCAAAATGTTGTCTTTTCAAAAATAAACCACACAGTAAATGTCTAGAAAGCAAAACCACACCACTGGTTGAATCTGTTCTAACGTGTTTTGTGAAAATGTGTATCCTACGATTGACGACGTTGTTGGATATTCAATATCTAAGGAATCCAAAGTTGAATACCTTTTGTGTGGTTGATAATGGTAAATATTATTAATCACAATCAAGGAAGCCTTAAATGGAGGGTTTATACAATGGGAAACAATGAACTAACTTAGAGTGAGAAAACTTTATGAGGCGTTTCAGGCAACTCCGTCTGAAGGGAACAGGGATTTCAGGCTTTGCAGACCGTTTACATGCACCTATATACACTGAACAAAAATATAAACGCAACACTTTTGTTTTTGCTCCCATTCTTCATGAGATGAACTCAAAGATCTAAAACATTTTCTATAAACACAAAATAACCATTTCTCTCAAATATTGTTCACAAATCTGAAAGAATGTGTGAGAGTGAGCACTTCTCCTTTGCCGAGAGAATCCATCCCACCTCACAGGTGTGGCATATCAAGATGCTGATTAGACAGCATGATTATTGCACAGTGCCTTAGGCTGGCCACCATAAAAGGCCACTCTGAAACGTGCAGTTTTGCTTTATTGGGGGGTCTGGGGGGGTCCGAAAACCAGGCAGTATCCGGTGTGAGGGGTAGGGTAGGGGGTAGGGGTAGGGGTAGGGTTAGGGTAATGTTGTGAATCGAGTGGCCCATGGTGGTGGTGGGGTTATGGTATGGGCAGGCGTATGTTATGGACGACGAACACAGGCCACTCGATTCACAACATTACCCTAACCCTACCCCTACCCCTCACACCAGATACTGACTGGTTTTCGGACCCCCCAGACCCCCCAATAAAGCAAAACTGCACGTTTCAGAGTGGCCTTTTATTTGCAAAAACAAACGTGTTGCGTTTATATTTTTGTTCAGTGTAACAGACTACAGGGAAGGGAACACCCCAAAAGTCATAGCAGAAAAGATGGTTATTGTCACGTCTCTTTCCTCTTGCATAATGCCATTGACTCCAGATGATATGTTTTTAGGTAGAACAGGACAGAGAGAACCGTAAGTAGACCATCGTCCTCGGGCCGGTTGTTTGTTGCACTGACGCTCTGATTTATGGATGCAGAGCCGCTCGGATGAAAGAGTTTCTGTCAGGTCAGAAGATACAGATACCTCGTTGCCATAGAAACTGCTTTGGGCTAAAACAAAAGACAGGATACAGAGAAAAACAAAAAAGAAGGAGAGAGAACAGATGATGAAACAATGAAACGGGTCAGTGAAAGACGACTTTACAATTCAACAATAACGGAGACTGGCATTTGGTGGATTTTTTAAACACACACACACACACACACACACACACACACGGGCATTAATCTGTCAGACTGTAACACGCTGCTTTCAGCTCAGGACAGACGTGTGACCTGACAAAAATCTAGGCCGGCAATTTGAAAAACAACTAAACCACTTTCCGGTTGAATGCTATTATTATTATTTTCATAGCGGCTGACAATTGTTTTGTCCACAACGCGCCGCGCATGTCAATGTTTTGGAAGTGTTCAGAGACGAAGGTAAATTCAAGCAGTGCAAACCTCCAGGCAGCAACTTCAGGAGGAGATTAATGCTGAGAGCCTCAGGTGGAATGTTAAATGCCATTATGACATTTTAACGAGCTACAATATTTACAGTGAATTAATATTGTAGCTATGAGAAGAGTTGGGATTATTTGACATGATATTTGATATACTTTATTAATTAAGAGTATAGATGGACTTTTATTAATCCCCGTGGGGAAATTGTTTCTCTGCATTCGACCCATCCTAGTGTTAGGAGCAGTGGGCTGCCATTTTGTACGGCGCCCGGGGAGCAGTGTGGGGAACGGTGCCTTGCTCAGGGACACCTCGGTAGCACTTGGTCTTGCGGGGACTTGAACTGGTGACCTTCCAGTTGGCAAGCCAAGTCCCTATCGACTTCGCCACCACCGCCTCGATATTTTATTAAATATCTGAACTTTGGAGAGGAGTTGGGGGACACACGACACATCAAATCACATCTCCAGATCAAGACGAAGCGAATGGAAGTACTGCAAAATTAATATCTTCTACATATAATAACGAACAAAGTAAAGAATGAAGTGTAGGCTATGCCTGTTTGAAGTTGTTGTTATGGAAACAACATGACGGAGAAAAAGTATAATCTTCTACATATAATAACGGACAAAGTAAAGAATGAAGTGTCGGCTATGTTTAAATGTTCGGAATTTGACCATCATGGCCCTCTTGAGTTGCCGTAAAATATGACGGATATGACGGATGACGGGTGCGACGGAAATACACCCGAACACATCTGGTACCTACACCGGCCTCCAGCTTTTCCTGCTGGAGCCCGCCGCTTAAAGGTGGCGGGCGCGGACCGGTCATAGAGCCCATAGAGTTAAAGGTGGTTAATTTCACCTGTAAAATCCATAGATTTAGGAGGTCCCCTAGTGGCCGTTAGCTGTACAAAAAAAATGGGGGAAAAAGTCGTGGTTTATAGTCCGAAAAGTACGGTAGTCAATCAGCAGTGGAGGCTGACATTTCCCTGATTGATGGACATTAATTAGTAGAAGAAGAAGTATTGGTCGTCTCTCAGATATCCCTCAATCTGTCAATCGAAGAGAAACAATCAATCGTGTGGATGACTCAGTCTGCTTTCATCTGCACGTGATTAGCAAAGGGTTCACGTTGAGTTACCTTTCAAAAGCTGTCATCTCTTTCTTTCTCTCACTTTCACGCTGCATTGATTCAAAACGGTTGCATTTGAAAGCGTTCTGAAGCAAGACCTTGGCCCAGACTTAAATAGAGAAAGATATTCACATTCAAATCATTCATGCATTCACTTGCTTTTTCTGCGTCAGTGTTTTTAATGCCCTTTCCTGGAGGTTACATTTGAAATAACTTAATTGTATATCAGGATCGAACTAGATTTACTAGGTTTGATAACCTGGAGATATGTAGAATGTCACCAGCAGTCAGAAGTGATACGATACAAAGATAAATATGTAACAAAACATAGAAGAAAAAGACGAGTACACACAAAAAGCAACACATGTAATATTGGATTATGTAATTGCAACAGAGGTCAGCTAATCTATCTATCACTGGGAGGCTCTCTCCAGAGGTGGAAGTAGGCAGGAATCACACACACACACACACACACACACACACGCACACACACACACACACACGCACACACACATATATCCAGCCAAGCTTCATCCCCATGTGTGGATCCACAGGGATGGGAAGTATGGCGACACGATACAGACTCCCTGCCACACACACCTACCTCCAACACACACACACACACACACACACACACACACACACACACACACACACACACACACACACACACACACACACACAGTGGGGAGGATACCTTCATATGAAATGCCACATTGGTTTGCTTAGTTTCTCCATGTGAATATTATGGTGTGGTTTATTGACAAGAAGATGCAAATGAGACGGATTCATCAATTCAAGGACATGTTAACGAGCTGTCCGGACTTTTACTTTTTTGAGATAACAACATTTGCAATAACATAATTGTATATCAGGATTTAACCAGATTCACCAGGTTTGATAACTTCTTAATGTCTAGAATTTCACCAACAGTTGAAGATGATAGAATACAGAGGCGGGAAAAAAGCACTTTTTCCCAAGTGTTCTTAATGAATTATGTTAGCCTCATTTTAAGGAGTTATAGTCGTGGAATAAATGTAAATCGAGCCCAGGTTATCAGAGGAAAAAGCTAAAGTCTTTCTCTCACTTCAACATGTTTACTTTAATGTGTTTTAAGTCAGAAATACAGCGAACAAAGACCGACTTCTTCCCCGATCGTGGGAAGTGTCCCGGCTGCTTCGGCTTCAGATGCGTGACCTCCAGCGGTTTCTCTCAGCAAACCTAAAGATTCGAAGACCGTCAGTTTCCACACAGCATTTTTTTAACATACGACTCTTGGTGGGAACTAAAAATATATGTTAAGGAGTTGTATTTTTGGAATACATGTACATTGAGGCCAGGTTTTCAAAGGAAACAACTAAAGTCTTTCTCTCACTTCAACACTTTCACCATAAT
The DNA here is from genome assembly GCF_902827115.2 of Pseudochaenichthys georgianus. Taxonomy (NCBI): domain Eukaryota; kingdom Metazoa; phylum Chordata; class Actinopteri; order Perciformes; family Channichthyidae; genus Pseudochaenichthys; species Pseudochaenichthys georgianus. Next base: position 52,422 of record NW_027263109.1, read on the forward strand.
CTGCTTTGAGTCAGAAACACAGCAAACAAAAAGCTTTTCTGAAGGTTTCCCGGCTGTTTCGGCTTCAGATGTGTGATCTCCAGCGGTATCTCCAGCCAGCCTAATGATTCAAAGGCCGTCAGAGCACTTTTAACATACGACTCTTGGTGGGCCCTTGAATCTAAAGTGGTTTCCAGGAGCTGCAGTACATACATCTTCAGTGTGGAGGCCCCGGTGGAGCTGGAGCTCATATCCTGACAGCTGCAGTGATAGATGTGAAACCCACAGAGGAGATACACACAGAATGAAATCCCTAACCTCGGCAGCTTTAGTGCTCGACTCCACTCATTGAGCTCCATGGGAAATTGAGTTTCTAACCCTGGCCGTGGCAGCACTTATAGCTCCACCCAGAGGGCTCACGCTGCAGACTTCCAGAGGATAGATCACTCTGTGGAGGTCAGAGGGATCACAGTGATACAAATATACATGTATTTGTGCTGTTAATAAGTATTGTACGGAAAATCAAGATTTAGGATGGCCGCTCAATTAAGAGGTAAAGAAACTGCTTCAATTTGAGAGCAGCACTTTAACATTTGGATAATGTTTCGAGAAATAGCTTGTTTGATGTCCTTGGATTATAATTGTTGTTTATTAATTAGAGAAAAACTAATTAAATCAATACAACAACAACAAAGAATACTACGGAGCCCCTAAAGGGATATGGAAAAAAAAAAAAAAAGAGAGAGGCAAAAAAAAATAAAGTCAGGATAACGGATTCGTTTCTCAAACGCATCCGTTATCCTGACTTTATTTTTTTTTGAGAAAGTTACCGATGCACCAAGGAGGAAGTGGAACACGAAACAACCATTTCATTGCAGACTTTTATGTTTACGTGGGGAAATGACAGTGCATACATTATTTGAGATATATTTTGAAGTCAGACTTAATTGTATGGACATTTCGGCCAGGGGTGTAGAGCTATTGGTTTAAGCACCGGATTGGCAAAAGACAGGAGAGTCTGTAAACCAGTCTGCTTTGATCTATGAATTAATGTCCGTGACTCTCAGAGTACCTGCTGCCCCGCAGCTATCTCACACACACACACACACACACACACACACACACACACACACACACACACACACACACACACACACACACACACATATACACGCCGGTACCGAAGTGGGCCGCCCGTTGACAGTTTACGTGGGCTGGGCTGGGTGCGAGTCCCGGGCTGATTTTTAGTCCCTGTCCGCCCATCATGTATAGCTGTTCAATGAAGGTAAACACAGTGTAGGCGGTGCGTAAAAGCTCTTTGAGCGCTGGTGCTGCTCTTCTCTGAGTTACACGTCCCGCTGCCTCCTGGAGTGACCACACACCCCTGGCCGAAATGTCCTTAAAGTGAAGTCTAAGTACGATATATATCTCAAATAATGTATGCACTGTCATTTCCCCACGTAAACATAACAGTCTCCAATGACATGGTTGTCTCGTGTTCCACTTCCTCCTTGGTGCATCGGTAACTTTCTCAAAAAAAAATAAAGTCAGGATAACGGATTCGTTTCTCGTGCGCACGAGATACTAACCCGTTATCCTGACTTTTTCTTTTCTCCCTGTTTTTTTTTTTTTTTTTTCATGTCCCTTTAGGGGCTCCGTAGAATACAAACAAATATATACAAATAATAATAATATAAAAATAATCACAATAATAATAATAATTAATATGTTTGTTTTTGCTCATTTATTAATCTTTTCAATATTTCTGTTTGCTTTGATTTATTCTGTCAGTTAATAATAATAATAATAATAATAATTCCTTATATTTATTATAGCGCTTTTCCAGATGCTCAAAGCGCTTTACAAATACACATTACACATATATCATCCATGCAATGGTCATGTACTGAAAGAGAGGATTTTTTGTCAGCATGCAGCTTCAATGAAAACACACAAACCCTTTCATTACAGATATTTGGTTTCAGTTTGGATTACAGGCGCTGTGTCTAACTCTCGGTGACTGTTAGAGAATATTCTGGAGGAAGTGCTCAAGTTTCTGACAGGGACTTTATCTCCTGAGTGGCCCGACATCTCAGAGTGGGTGATCCGGTCTTTGTGACACGGAAAGCTCTATCCAATCTGCCCCCAATCTTATCGGGCAATGTTAGTCTGGATATAAGCGGATCATTTTTCTCCTTACCAGTGACCCAGAGACCTCTCTCCGTTTCTGCCTTGAGAAACGCCCGTGACGCCAGACAGGAGCAGAGGAACAAGATAAACACTCATATGAAAGCTTTCAGAAAACTTCTACATTCAGGTTTCAGCAAATATTGGTCAACTACCGACAGTTTGACTTTAACCTTCTCAGAAAGTCCAGAAAAGCTGTGGATTTATAGAAGAATATGTTGGATTAGAAGAGCAGCAACACACAAAAGGAAGACCTAATCTGATCCTTGATGCATCAAATGCTTGGCTGGAAATCTGCTCGTAACATTTTTGCAATTTTGGCATTATCAATCAATCCAGTGGTTCCCAACCTGGGGGGGGGGCGCCAAAGATCGCAGGGGGGGCGCCAAAGATCGCAGGGGGGGCGCCAGGCCTCAGATCATTTGAGGCCAAATATCATATTTAGACTTTTTTTTTGTTTACATATAATTGTAAGGCAATACATGATTGTCGCTAAAAGCCTTGTCTCTACATCACAATACAATATAAAAAATAATTGTCTAATTCATTTGAATAAAAATTCAAGTTAGTATTAAAGGCAGAAAAAGACAGAAATGTGTAATTGTTTCTATAGAAATGTTTCTTCTGCCCGTAAAGTGTCCAAACCAGGCTCGTCTGGATAAGCGCATTTTGAAAGCATAGTCATTGTCCACGCCGGCTTCAGCTGGATTATTTGTCACAGTTTCTCCGATCAGATCGGTCTCCTCCATTTTGTATGGATTATTTACGACTTTTGAATCCACATAAACACATCGGCAAAATCCGGCTTACTTTGAGCACGTGTTTCAAACAGTTTAATCCCTTTGTGAATTGTTTCCACTTCGTCCTTTCATTTCTTCATTCAGCGGGAATCCAAATGAATTAATCTTGAGTCCAATAACCATCAAAGTCGCTCCAGCAGTGCTCCTTGATTACGCTTTCATCCGCCTTCAACATCATACTTCACATTCATCCAGTTTGTGACGGCAGTTGTAGCATTTTGAGACTTTTAAACTTTAATTACCGCTGTTGCGCAACTTCCAACAGGAGTCATTTGGGGGGCTCTTGGGAAAAAAGGTTGGGAACCCCTGAATCAATCAATCAATCAATCAATCAATCAATCAATCAATGTTTATTTATAGCCCAATATCACAAATGTTACATTTGTCTCAGTGGACTTCACAGTTTGTACAGAATATCAGTATGACAATACGACACCCTCTGTCCTTAGACCCTCTGTCCTTAGACCCTCTGTCCTTAGACCCTCTGTCCTTAGACCCTCTGACCTTAGAACCTCTGTCCTTAGACCCTCTGTCCTCAGACCCTCTGTCCTTAGACCCTCTGTCCTTAGACCCTCACATCCTACAAGGAAAAACTTCCGAAGAAAACCCAGTTTAAAGGGACATGGAGAAACCTCAGGGAGAGCAACAGAGGAGGGATCCCTCTCCAGGACGGACAGACGTGCAATAGATGCCGTGTGTAAATTGAAAAGATAATACATTTACAGCATAGGTCGTCCAGATGTTTGGAAATGCATGTGTGTATAATAGGAAGATGAATCCACGAGGATATCCATCCAGGGCTCGCAATCCAGGGGGGTATACTGCGAAGCAGGATTTTCGCTTAGCCGGCTAAATTCAGGGAAAACTCCGGCTTTCCGGTCATCCGAAGCTGGTTCTCTTTTAGCAGCTAGATCTCCATGGTAACTTATGCTGAGCGGCTAACCTGGTCGGGACCAGGTTAGGTTGCAGGCTAAGAGCTCAACTCAGTGAAAGCACCGCCTGCTGACCAATCAGAGCTCAGTGTGCAGAGTTTAAAGCGATCAAGTCATATCACAGGAGAAAGGAAATACAGAAAAACTGCCGGAAAGACGGCCGGCAGAAATCACCGACTGTGTGAACGTGAACATGAATAGAATATCACCTCCATCTTCAGAGCAGACTGTTATAACATTAGCGTTAAGAAAGCTTACTTAAATATCGGCCACAACATAAGTAACCGGATCAGAGTACATTAAGTACAGTCCGCGGCACATCACTTCATAATGTATCACATATCTCCTGATCTGAGTCAGCTGAGCCGTATCTGGCCGTGCAACACTCACAGTGTCACAGACTGGAGGCAGAAGTATTATTTTAAGCAACACATTAAGTTGAGGAAACACTCGAGACAAATGTAATTGAAGTCAGATCGTGTGTTAGACGGGCAGTGATATCATAAACCTGTTAATGTACGCATTCAAACACGTGTTCTGCTCCAGCTGTGTTCACCTTGCAGCTGCAGCTCTGAGGCTTTGATCCTGATCAAGTGTTTAAGTCATGGATGTTTAAAGTTTAACTTCTTCATATGTCTAATATTATAGTTCACTTTTCATTCAGGAAGTATGACGCTGCGCTGTCAGTGCGCTTCTCCATGTTTGTGATTGGTCGAATGCTCCAGATACCACCCCTTTCATGTGAACGCGCACCTAGCTAGATAGGACACGGCTGGCTTGAGCGATCCACTTGATGACCAGCGTCGTAGGACAGTTTAGCGAGAGCGCGTATGTTTTGGATTAGGCCAACCGGCTAACTCGAACATATCCAGGTTAGGTTGAACCGGCTTCGTAGTATAGGCCCCAGGACACAGGACCGCAGGATCATCCATGACTCCGGATCCCAGCGTATATAGACACCAAAAAGAAAGACATGTGGGGAAGCTGGGTTAATGGAACATGAGAGGACACGGGTATAGACAGAGAGAAGGAAGAAGTAAGATGTCCCCCGACAAACTAAGCCTATATCAGCAAAACTAGGGGCTGAATCTAATCAGCCCTAACTATAAGCTTTATCAAAAAGGAAGGTCTTAAGCGCACTCTTAAACACGGATAGGGTGTCTGCCGCCCGAACACAGACTGGAAGCTGATTCCACAAACGTGGAGCTTGATAAGTGTCAATATGTGACCTCTGACCTCTTGTTTACCCGACATGATGTACACACTGAAAGCTCTCACATAATGCTGTTCAGACAAACAGGACACACACCATCTTTAGTCAGAGACTTTATCAGTGTGAGGAGAAACGTGAGCTTTAAGGGTTTGCCCTTCCCTGTTGTGTGTGATTAGGTTTTAGTGCATGTTAATGGTCTGCAAAGGCTAAAATCCCTGTGTGGGAGTTTCTCTCAAACACACACACACACACACACACACAGACAGTTTGGATATTTGGAAGTAGTTTTACAATGTGTGTGTGTGTGTGTGTGTGTGTGTGTGTGTGTGTGTGTGTGTGTGTGTGTGTGTGTGTGTGTGTGTGTGTGTGTGTGTGTGTGTGTGTGTGTGTGTGTGTGTGTGTGTGCGTGTGCGTGTGTGTCATCACTAGCATGCGCCTCCTGACTCTCTGTGACACCGGGTGAAATACCGATGCAGCAGCGTACATGAAAGAACAGGAAGTCAGCGATGATCCTTCTATACGCTGTGACACAATGCTAACGTACACATGTCTTGATAGTAACTTTATTCCCTCTCTCCCTCTCTCCCTCTCTCTCTCTCTCCTCCCTCCTGCTGCTGCCTGGCACAACAGATCACCTGGGCATCGAGTTTATGGGTAAGGAAGCTTCTCTTGCCTCTGCATGTGTCACATGTAAACATCACAGGGCTTCACACCGCATTAACGAGTGATTTCTCGCATACAGAACATGCATCGCTGGTGACACGCGGCAAGTGGCGCACGTGGACGTTAGCTAATAACATCATTACATCATGTTAAATGTGGTCTGTATGAACGTGCATTCACATATTCCTGACCTGCGCCCCACTGATGTATTAGCCACTGTCTTAATCTCTCCATACACACGTGTAATTATACCGTATATCATTCCTTTCTGCTCCGTTACGCTTTCTTTCCCTCAATTGCTCATGAAGTGTCCCTTCAGAATTGCAAAGTGCTGCAGTATCCTTGGAAACAGAGAGCACATGAAGGCAGCGGGGATACAGGGAGGGAGTTTGGCTCTGGTACCGACCGCTCTCCTCGTTAGTGCGTGTGTGCATGCACGGCACGCGTTCAAGAAGTGTTTCTGAAGTTTCTACTTCTGGGAGTTTGCTGGGATTCTTGCAGCGATCGATCCTCGTCAGAGAGGGGAAGTCATGGAGTACAAATACGCTGTTCCTGTACTTAAATAAATGTTTCTGGTATCAGTACTTTACTCCACTACTTATTTTTCTGACGACTTTTTACTTTGACTTCTCACATGTTGAACTCAAATACCTGTACTTTCTACTTCTTACATGTTGAACTCAAATACCTGTACTTTCTACTTCTTACATGTTGAACCCAAATACCTGTACTTTCTACTTCTTACATGTTGAACTCAAATACCTGTACTTTCTACTTCTTACATGTTGAACCCAAATACCTGTACTTTCTACTTCTTACATGTTGAACTCAAATACCTGTACTTTCTACTTCTTACATGTTGAACCAAATACCTGTACTTTCTACTTCTCACATGTTGAACTCAAATACCTGTACTTTCTACTTCTTACATGTTGAACTCAAATACCTGTACTTTCTACTTCTTACATGTTGAACTCAAATACCTGTACTTTCTACTTCTTACATGTTGAACCCAAATACCTGTACTTTCTACTTCTCACATGTTGAACTCAAATACCTGTACTTTCTACTTCTTACATGTTGAACTCAAATACCTGTACTTTCTACTTCTTACATGTTGAACTCAAATACCTGTACTTTCTACTTCTTACATGTTGAACCCAAATACCTGTACTTTCTACTTCTTACATGTTGAACCCAAATACCTGTACTTTCTACTTCTCACATGTTGAACTCAAATACCTGTACTTTCTACTTCTTACATGTTGAACTCAAATACCTGTACTTTCTACTTCTTACATGTTGAACTCAAATACCTGTACTTTCTACTTCTTACATGTTGAACCCAAATACCTGTACTTTCTACTTCTCACATGTTGAACTCAAATACCTGTACTTTCTACTTCTTACATGTTGAACTCAAATACCTGTACTTTCTACTTCTTACATGTTGAACTCAAATACCTGTACTTTCTACTTCTTACATGTTGAACCCAAATACCTGTACTTTCTACTTCTCACATGTTGAACTCAAATACCTGTACTTTCTACTTCTTACATGTTGAACTCAAATACCTGTACTTTCTACTTCTTACATGTTGAACTCAAATACCTGTACTTTCTACTTCTTACATGTTGAACCCAAATACCTGTACTTTCTACTTCTTACATGTTGAACTCAAATACCTGTACTTTCTACTTCTTACATGTTGAACCCAAATACCTGTACTTTCTACTTCTTACATGTTGAACTCAAATACCTGTACTTTCTACTTCTTACATGTTGAACACAAATACCTGTACTTTCTACTTCTTACATGTTGAACCCAAATACCTGTACTTTCTACTTCTCACATGTTGAACTCAAATACCTGTACTTTCTACTTCTTACATGTTGAACTCAAATACCTGTACTTTCTACTTCTCACATGTTGAACTCAAATACCTGTACTTTCTACTTCTTACATGTTGAACTCAAATACCTGTACTTTCTACTTCTCACATGTTGAACACAAATACCTGTACTTTCTACTTCTTACATGTTGAACTCAAATACCTGTACTTTCTACTTCTTACATGTTGAACACAAATACCTGTACTTTCTACTTCTTACATGTTGAACTCAAATACCTGTACTTTATACTTATTACATGTTGAACCCAAATACCTGTACTTTCTACTTCTTACATGTTGAACTCAAATACCTGTACTTTCTACTTCTTACATGTTGAACTCAAATACCTGTACTTTCTACTTCTTACATGTTGAGCCCAAATACCTGTACTTTCTACTTCTCACATGTTGAACCCAAATACCTGTACTTTCTACTTCTTACATGTTGAACTCAAATACCTGTACTTTCTACTTCTTACATGTTGAACTCAAATACCTGTACTTTCTACTTCTCACATGTTGAACACAAATACCTGTACTTTCTACTTCTTACATGTTGAACTCAAATACCTGTACTTTCTACTTCTTACATGTTGAACACAAATACCTGTACTTTCTACTTCTTACATGTTGAACCCAAATACCTGTACTTTCTACTTCTTACATGTTGAACTCAAATACCTGTACTTTCTACTTCTTACATGTTGAACACAAATACCTGTACTTTCTACTTCTTACATGTTGAACCCAAATACCTGTACTTTCTACTTCTCACATGTTGAACTCAAATACCTGTACTTTCTACTTCTTACATGTTGAACTCAAATACCTGTACTTTCTACTTCTTACATGTTGAACTCAAATACCTGTACTTTCTACTTCTTACATGTTGAACCCAAATACCTGTACTTTCTACTTCTCACATGTTGAACTCAAATACCTGTACTTTCTACTTCTTACATGTTGAACTCAAATACCTGTACTTTCTACTTCTTACATGTTGAACTCAAATACCTGTACGTTCTACTTCTTACATGTTGAACCCAAATACCTGTACTTTCTACTTCTCACATGTTGAACTCAAATACCTGTACTTTCTACTTCTTACATGTTGAACTCAAATACCTGTACTTTCTACTTCTTACATGTTGAACTCAAATACCTGTACTTTCTACTTCTTACATGTTGAACCCAAATACCTGTACTTTCTACTTCTTACATGTTGAACTCAAATACCTGTACTTTCTACTTCTTACATGTTGAACCCAAATACCTGTACTTTCTACTTCTTACATGTTGAACTCAAATACCTGTACTTTCTACTTCTTACATGTTGAACACAAATACCTGTACTTTCTACTTCTTACATGTTGAACCCAAATACCTGTACTTTCTACTTCTCACATGTTGAACTCAAATACCTGTACTTTCTACTTCTTACATGTTGAACTCAAATACCTGTACTTTCTACTTCTCACATGTTGAACTCAAATACCTGTACTTTCTACTTCTTACATGTTGAACTCAAATACCTGTACTTTCTACTTCTCACATGTTGAACACAAATACCTGTACTTTCTACTTCTTACATGTTGAACTCAAATACCTGTACTTTCTACTTCTTACATGTTGAACACAAATACCTGTACTTTCTACTTCTTACATGTTGAACTCAAATACCTGTACTTTATACTTATTACATGTTGAACCCAAATACCTGTACTTTCTACTTCTTACATGTTGAACTCAAATACCTGTACTTTCTACTTCTTACATGTTGAACTCAAATACCTGTACTTTCTACTTCTTACATGTTGAGCCCAAATACCTGTACTTTCTACTTCTCACATGTTGAACCCAAATACCTGTACTTTCTACTTCTTACATGTTGAACTCAAATACCTGTACTTTCTACTTCTTACATGTTGAACTCAAATACCTGTACTTTCTACTTCTCACATGTTGAACACAAATACCTGTACTTTCTACTTCTTACATGTTGAACTCAAATACCTGTACTTTCTACTTCTTACATGTTGAACACAAATACCTGTACTTTCTACTTCTTACATGTTGAACTCAAATACCTGTACTTTCTACTTCTTACATGTTGAACTCAAATACCTGTACTTTCTACTTCTCACATGTTGAACACAAATACCTGTACTTTCTACTTCTTACATGTTGAACTCAAATACCTGTACTTTCTACTTCTTACACGTTGAACACAAATACCTGTACTTTCTACTTCTTACATGTTGAACTCAAATACCTGTACTTTCTACTTCTCACATGTTGAACTCAAATACCTGTACTTTCTACTTCTTACATGTTGAACCCAAATACCTGTACTTTCTACTTCTCACATGTTGAACCCCAAAATACCTGTACTTATCCTACTTCTTACATGTTGAACTCAAATACCTGTACTTTCTACTTCTTACATGTTGAACACTCAAACATATAATACTCTCACATGAACCATAACACATGTACTTTCTCTATTCTTACATGTTTGAACCCAAATACCTGTACTTTCTACTTCTCACATGATTGAACCCCAATACCTGTACTTTCTACTTCTTACATGTTGAACACCAATACCTGATACTTTCTACTTCTACATGTTGAACTCAAATACCTGTACTTTCTACTTCTTACAGAGTTGAACACCAAATATCTGTACTTTCTACTTCTCACATGTTGAACTCAAATACCTGTACTTTCTACTTCTTACATGTTGAAACACAATACCTGTACTTTACTACTTCTTACTGTTGAACTCAATACCTGTACTTTCTACTTCTTACATGTGAACTCAAATACTGTACTTTCTACTCTTACATGTTGAACCCAACTACCTGTACTTTCTACTTCTTACATGTTGAACACAAATACCTGTACTTTCTACTTCTTACATGTTGAACTCAAATACCTGTACTTTCTACTTCTTACATGTTGAACTCAAATACCTGTACTTTCTACTTCTTACATGTTGAACACAAATACCTGTACTTTCTACTTCTTACATGTTGAACACAAATACCTGTACTTTCTACTTCTTACATGTTGAACTCAAATACCTGTACTTTCTACTTCTTACATGTTGAACTCAAATACCTGTACTTTCTACTTCTTACATGTTGAACTCAAATACCTGTACTTTCTACTTCTTACATGTTGAACTCAAATACCTGTACTTTCTACTTCTCACATGTTGAACTCAAATACCTGTACTTTCTACTTCTTACATGTTGAACTCAAATACCTGTACTTTCTACTTCTTACATGTTGAACTCAAATACCTGTACTTTCTACTTCTCACATGTTGAACTCAAATACCTGTACTTTCTACTTCTTACACTTTGAACTCAAATACCTGTACTTTCTACTTCTCACATGTTGAACTCAAATACCTGTACTTTCTACTTCTTACATGTTGAACTCAAATACTTGTACTTTCTACTTCTCTCATTTCCCAAACAGCTGGTTCCTTTAGTCTGAATGTGTGTTGGTGCGTGGTCATTATTCTTTAGAGTCACTGCGTGCCTATTGGTTGGATCACGATCCGTGTATCCATCACTTCCTGGTCTTCTCTAAAGAAGAGGGACCAATGGAAACGTTGTCATGTAGCCGTTGTTCACCATGGAAACATTCATTAGCTAACAATGACATTATTGTTCTATTAATATAAAGGGAGGTCAGGTACTCTTTAAAACAGCTGCTAGCTATGGGTACTTTTTACTTAAGTACACTTCAAAGCCTCTTTTCTTTGACTTGAGTAAAGAAGTTTAGTCAGTACTTCTACTTTCACCAGAGTATTTTTAAACACGAGTATCTGTACTTCTACTTGAGTACAGGATGTGTGTACTGCTGCCATCTCTCCTCCTCCTGGCTGCCAAGGCTCCTCTCCTGTTCCTGGCTCAGATTTGGGAATCACAGCCGAGCGGCGCTAGTTAATGACACGGAGGCTCGTCGTTAACTAGAAGCTCGCTCTGCTGCTATCTGGCCATTTCAGTCTTTCTGCCAGAGTCCTCTAGTGAACCCAGAAATGTTGAGCACCACAAAGTTGTATGTTAGAAATGCAAAGTACGGGTCCCCAGCTCATAGAAAATGCCAGATGCTATTTACATTCACTATGTTTGCAGAATAAGCCTCATCTGCGTACATTAGTATTGTAGTCCATGCAGACAATAGTTAATAAATGGCTTGGCCGAATTGGACAAGTGTGCAGTGGTTTCAGGGCTTATTGAGGATGCTGAATGCATTTCCGACGTTTTCAGGATCAGGAATGGCAGATTTAACCAGAAAGTGGCTCCATGTGAACCAATGGTAGTGTTGTGACCATTGTATATAGAGAGCATAACAGATTTAAATGATTACCTCTACTGTGGACAATTTATTTTCCAATTAATAAGCAATCCAAATCCCTTCACAATCAACCCAAAATGAATAAAATCAGTCCACCTTGTTCTCAGCTCACGGGGAACTAGATTATTTCCACCGTGACGGGTTGGAGAAAGCCATGGATCACCAATGGAAATGGCCACCCTCTGATTTGATACATACCCCAAACTAAAACCCCTCAGCAGCGACGTGTTTCTTTTCCCCGCATTAGCAGTCAAAGGAACGACGGCAGCTTATTTTTCGGAAGGAAACTTGCTGAGACTATGCAAACTTGGCAGGGACAGATGATCGTTCTTTCGTGCCGGCTTTCCCATTTATATTCAGGGAGAGCTTTTATGCCTCTGCAACATTGTTCGGGCTGCCACATTTCCTTTGCCTGTTGAACATCATGCCAATGTCTGT
>NW_027263109.1:65397-163291 GCF_902827115.2 Pseudochaenichthys georgianus
CAGGGAAGGGGAAGGTCTCAAGGATACATTACAGGAAGTGTTGGCCAGACGGTTGAAACTTGGTGAAGAGACAGCCTTTTGTCTGTTCTAAGGTGAAAAGTGAAAATTAGAGGCGAAATAGAAACCAGAGAATTAAGTTACAGTAATACTTATAGTTAAATGAGACTTAATGATACATTTCTACACCAGGGGGTATACTGTATGCATTGAGACACAAAGAGGCCTCTGACGTGTGAGTACTGAGTTGATATTGTTTTAGTTTGACACGAAGGGCCAGAGGAAGAACGATGTGACTGTCAACAATAAACATATAAGGGACGTTTTTATTATACTCATTTATTCAACCATGCACAAGTTGTAAAAGTCTAAGGTTAAACAAAAATTAAAACAACAACATTGATCGTATTGATTAGAAATATTCGTTTACATCCTGTCTGTCTTCTTCTGCTGTTCCCTTTAGTGTTTACTTCCTGTCTGTCTTCTTCTGCTGTTCCCTTTAGTGTTTACTTCCTGTCTGTCTTCTTCTGCTGTTCCCTTTAGTGTTTACTTCCTGTCTGTCTTCTTCTGCTGTTCCCTTTAGTGTTTACTTCCTGTCTGTCTTCTTCTGCTGTTCCCTTTAGTGTTTACTTCCTGTCTGTCTTCTTCTACTGTTCCCTTTCGTGTTTACTTCCTGTCTGTCTTCTTCTGCTGTTCCCTTTAGCGTTTACTTCCTGTCTGTCTTCTTCTACTGTTCCCTTTCGTGTTTACTTCCTGTCTGTCTTCTTCTGTTGTTCCCTTTAGCGTTTACTTCCTGTCTGTCTTCTTCTACTGTTCCCTTTCGTGTTTACTTCCTGTCTGTCTTCTTCTGCTGTTCCCTTTAGTGTTTACTTCCTGTCTGTCTTCTTCTGCTGTTCCCTTTAGTGTTTACTTCCTGCCTGTCTTCTTCTGCTGTTCCCTTTAGTGTTTAACTTCCTATCTGTCTTCTTCTGCTGTTCCCTTTAGTGTTTACTTCCTGTCTGTCTTCTTCCACTGTTCCCTTTAGTGTTTACATCCTGTCTGTCTTCTTCTGCTGTTCCCTTTAGTGTTTACTTCCTGTCTGTCTTCTTCTGCTGTTCCCTTTAGTGTTTACTTCCTGTCTGTCTTCTTCTGCTGTTCCCTTTAGTGTTTACTTCCTGTCTGTCTTCTTCTGCTGTTCCCTTTAGTGTTTACTTCCTGTCTGTCTTCTTCTACTGTTCCCTTTCGTGTTTACTTCCTGTCTGTCTTCTTCTGCTGTTCCCTTTAGCGTTTACTTCCTGTCTGTCTTCTTCTACTGTTCCCTTTCGTGTTTTACTTCCTGTCTGTCTTCTTCTGTTGTTCCCTTTAGCGTTTACTTCCTGTCTGTCTTCTTCTACTGTTCCCTTTCGTGTTTACTTCCTGTCTGTCTTCTTCTGCTGTTCCCTTTAGTGTTTACTTCCTGTCTGTCTTCTTCTGCTGTTCCCTTTAGTGTTTACTTCCTGTCTGTCTTCTTCTGCTGTTCCCTTTAGTGTGTACTTCCTGTCTGTCTTCTTCTGCTGTTCCCTTTAGTGTGTACTTCCTGTCTGTCTTCTTCTGCTGTTCCCTTTAGTGTTTACTTCCTGCCTGTCTTCTTCTGCTGTTCCCTTTAGCGTTTACTTCCTGTCTGTCTTCTTCTGCTGTTCCCTTTAGTGTTTACTTCCTGTCTGTCTTCTTCTGCTGTTCCCTTTAGTGTTTACTTCCTCTCTGTCTTCTTCTGCTGTTCCCTTTAGTGTTTACTTCCTGTCTGTCTTCTTCTGCTGTTCCCTTTAGTGTTTACTTCCTCTCTGTCTTCTTCTGCTGTTCCCTTTAGTGTTTACTTCCTGTCTGTCTTCTTCTGCTGTTCCCTTTAGTGTTTACTTCCTCTCTGTCTTCTTCTGCTGTTCCCTTTAGTGTTTACTTCCTCTCTGTCTTCTTCTGCTGTTCCCTTTAGTGTTTACTCCCTGTCTGTCTTCTTCTGCTGTTCCCTTTAGTGTGTACTTCCTGTCTGTCTTCTTCTGCTGTTCCCTTTAGTGTTTACTTCCTGTCTGTCTTATTCTACTGTTCCCTTTAGTGTTTACTTCCTGTCTGTCTTCTTCTGCTGTTCCCTTTAGTGTTTACTTCCTGTCAGTCTTCTTCTGCTGTTCCCTTTAGTGTTTACTTCCTGTCTGTCTTCTTCTGCTGTTCCCTTTAGTGTTTACTTCCTGTCTGTCTTCTTCTGCTGTTCCCTTTAGTGTTTACTTCCTGCCTGTCTTCTTCTGATGTTCCCTTTAGTGTTTAACTTCCTATCTGTCTTCTTCTGCTGTTCCCTTTAGTGTTTAACTTCCTCTCTGTCTTCTTCTGCTGTTCCCTTTAGTGTTTACTTCCTGCCTGTCTTCTTCTGCTGTTCCCTTTAGTGTTTAACTTCCTATCTGTCTTCTTCTGCTGTTCCCTTTAGTGTTTACTTCCTCTCTGTCTTCTTCTGCTGTTCCCTTTAGTGTTTACTCCCTGTCTGTCTTCTTCTGCTGTTCCCTTTAGTGTTTACTTCCTCTCTGTCTTCTTCTGCTGTTCCCTTTAGTGTTTACTTCCTCTCTGTCTTCTTCTGCTGTTCCCTTTAGTGTTTACTCCCTGTCTGTCTTCTTCTGCTGTTCCCTTTAGTGTTTACTCCCTGTCTGTCTTCTTCTGCTGTTCCCTTTAGTGTGTACTTCCTGTCTGTCTTCTTCTGCTGTTCCCTTTAGTGTTTACTTCCTGTCTGTCTTATTCTACTGTTCCCTTTAGTGTTTACTTCCTGTCTGTCTTCTTCTGCTGTTCCCTTTAGTGTTTACTTCCTGTCAGTCTTCTTCTGCTGTTCCCTTTAGTGTTTACTTCCTGTTTGTCTTATTCTACTGTTCCCTTTACTGTTTACTTCCTGTCTACTTCTTCTTCAGAATCCAATATTGAACTATGCCGTGTAATAAAACTATTTATCGAAGCACTCATGTGAGAACGAGCAAGCGTTGCTACAAACTGACAATAGATGCATGACAAAAGCCTGAATACAAATACATTAAAAAAAAACGTATTTTACTTACAGCTTATCTACTTACTGACTTAGTTCTCCTTCACTTTTCTTTATTTAATAACACATCTCAAACAACACGAGAGAACCAGGCTCAGTTTGGATAAGCCAGTTGCACAATGCAGCACAACAGAAATAAGCCCACATGTCTGCCTCATATATCTTCTGTCTTCCCACACTTGGTTTCTCGGAAAGGAGCGACACAGCCATCACACACCTCCCGCTCAAAATAGCAAATTGCACCTATCATCCTCTCCATCGACACTTCACATCGCTGCCATGGAGAAGAGCTCGCTTTGGTACGAGTTGTCTCACTCCCGCTGCAGCAGCTCTGAACAATCTGTCCTGATGGTAGAGGCATGTGTAGATGTGAAGATGTGTATATCTCAAGGTGTGTGAGACAAGACACAAGGAAAAGAGATGCAACATTGGTGCTTACAGTTTCTATCGGATATTTTGAGGAAACAGGTGCTTGAAAAAAGGATATTGTTGAGGATTTTATTCGTCAAACACCTGGTAATTTATTGGAGGAAGCTACAGCAACACCCTTGCCCTGTCTATCACAAATAACAGTAATAAGTTATGGATTTATTTCTTTGATTAATCAAATACCATATCAACTAGGAGACATTAAGTGAGCATGAAAGAGCTGAGAACAATATGGAAAAAGTGGAGAAATTACATATCCCAAAGACGACCATCTCTTGTTTGACTGTTTCTATACACCGACTGAATGTATATGTATATGGTAAATGGTAAATGGACTGTACTTATATAGCGCTTTATCCAGTCTTTAAGACCCCTCAAAGCGCTTTACATACTACATGTCATTCACCCATTCATACAGAGCAGTGTATATTACTCTAGGACAGTGTTTCTCAAACTTTTTCATACCAAGGACCACTTAACCAATAAAAAAACACTCGCGGACCACCTAACTCCACAAATATCCAAAAACACATCGTTTTGTAAAAATCGCCTGAAAATGGTACACACAAGTGGCCACATGTGTGATGAAGGTGTTTATCTGGGCTATATCATGCAATCGAAAGTGAAACTTAAGCTTGCTCCATTGCGGAGATATTCCCGCGAGAGTGCGGAAAACTTACATTTATTTATTTATTTCAAATGTGAAATTGTACCAATATACTCACGGGCCACTAGGGGGTGCTCACGGACCAGCAGTGGTCCGCGGACCACACTTTGAGAAGCACTGCTCTAGGAACTAACACGCATACACATTCACACACCGTTGGCCATGCCATCGGGAGCAACTCAGGGTTAAGTATCTTGCCCAAGGATACATCGACATGTTGACTGCATGGGCTGGGATCGAACCCACAACCTTCTGGTGGAAAGACGACCGCACTCCCTCACAGCCACAGTCACCCTATATATATGTATATGTATGTATGTGTGTATGTGTGTGTGTGTGTATGGGTATGTGCATGTATACATGTATGGCTGTATGTGTGTATGTGTATATATGTGTATGTATGTGTATGTACATGTTTGTAAATATATATGTATGTATGTGTATGTGTATATATATGTGTGTATGTGTATGTGCTTGTTTATATATATGTGTGTGTGTTTAAGTAGATACATGTACAAACAACCCCTATACTTTTTCGTTTTTATTGTATTTTACCAATTTTGTTTGGTATTTAATTTGTCATTTTTGGGTCTCTAGAAATATATGAGTTGCTTTACTGTACTTTTAATATAATATGCCCCCAAATAAATAGAATTAAAAAGAAAGAGGTGATAATGTTAAAAAAGCACGACCCAGCTCTGTGATACCTATCATAAAGTGGTGATGCATCAAGAACACATGTGGACACAATGCCTCGAGAACTAGAACCCCAGCACAGCATGAGGCTTATGCTTTTTAATGAAAACCATGTACAAGACATTTCAAGGTGGATGATTAAAACATAATCAGGCGGTGAGCGTTTTACAGTCATCATGTTGAACTTCTTTCCTTCAGCACCCGGGGTGTTAAGTTCATGTTTTTGTAATGATGCCAAACTGCAGACGTTTCTTGTGCAGCAGGGGTATACTTTTCTAAAATACTCTGCCGGTCTTAAAAGCATCTGAGAGAGATTCAGAGGAGAGGAAATCCAGGCGAGACACTTTCTGCCTCGAGATGAAGAGTCTGAACCGTCGTCATCAGGGATTATTTCAATCTCCTCTGAAACCAGAAAGAGTCCGTGTTTTGGATCCATTCGTAATCCTTCCCTATGGACAATATCAAAAAGATTGATTAATGGAAAAAACCATCGCTGTATCTTTGCTTCTGGCAGGAATGATAGATTACATGTGATGTGATCACATAGTTAGGTGACAAAAAAGCAACTGTATTCCCTCACAGCAACATAACGAAGACGTTACTGGTACATTAGAGAAAAAGGGGGATTATAAACACGATCCCAATGTTTTTTTAAGGCAAAACACAAACATCGGAAATATCCTATTGTGGCTCTCAGAGGGTTAATGTATTTACCATGCATGCACATACTTTAACCTCAGAGAAGAGTAGAGATGAGTAATGCCAGATTTGAGCTAATAGCTAATTTCCGTCTGCAGCCCTTAGGCTTTGTCATGGTTTTGGATTTATGTTTTCATTTTCCACCTTTTTATTTTGAAATGTTTTCCTCCATTTGTCTTGTCTGGTCCAGCGTGTTCGCCTTCCTGTCTTTAGTTTCCCTAGTGTGTCTGAGGGTGTTTCTCAATCTCGAGTAAAGCTGCTCCAGAGCCACTATTTCAAGCATGCTACGTCATCGAGTGCCGCCGAAGGACTGTTCCAATCCAGAGCCACTATTTCAAGCATACTACGTCATCGAGTGCCACCGAAGGACTGTTCCAATGTCCAGCATACTTGGAATTCTACCGAGCCCGGCGTACAAGAGACATTTTCGAGGCTGCACATGTGTAGACTCCACGGTCTAAAAATCCCCACAATGCTTTGCGCGCGGACCAATTTTCCGTGGCGGGGCCTCTCATGACGCACACTTGCTCGCCTGTTCCACTCTTTGTTTTCCGAATGCCAGGAAGGATTCTTGCCTCGCTTCTGAAGCGAGTGACTCGGAAGACATGTGCTACCAAGCAAGCGTACTCGACATTGAGAAACACTCTGATTGTGTTCACCTGTTGCCCTCGTGTTTCTGCCTCCCCTGCCCAGCTGTGTCTTGTCCTGTGATTACCCTTCTGTGTATTTAGTCTTCCCCTGTGCTCCATGTCTGTTCGTCATCCCTTCTCGTCTTTGCTAGTCCATGCTACCCGTCCGTCTTTGATGTCACGCGCCATGTTTGTTACTGAAGTTTTTTGTCCTGGTTTTCTTCCTCGTACTCCCCTGGTTTTGGTAATGTTAAGTTGTTCCTTGTTTTCTTTTGTCATCGGCTTTGGTTAATAAAGCTAGCCTTCTGTTACCTGACCCGTCCACACAGCAGCGTGCGTTGACGCTTGGAGGTGGGCGTATCTGAAGCTTGGGGATTTTTTGCGAGCAACGCGACCAACAACCAATCACATGAATCTCCCGCCCCCGACCCCATCTCTGGTCCTGGTACCTAAACAAATATCACTATAAAGCTGGCAAAATGTCCCTAAAATTAAGTCTGAGTTTGAAATATAACTCAATTAATACATGTACTCTCATTTCAATACTTAAACATAACAGTTTGCAATGACCTGGTGGTCTCCTGTAACATTCAAGTGCTCTTGGAAAAGCTCACCTGTGCACAAGAACGTTTTTATAAATGCCCCATTGGGGGCACCGTAGATACTTGATTTATCAAACCAAAATAGTTTGCTTCTTGTTCACGAACTAAGCTTAAACAGCATTTGTTTAATCGAATCTGGTATTGAAGCAAACGTAAAATATTTGGGTAACTTTATTTTTATATATTGTGATGCTTAGACTATGTAAGCTTTTTTATTTATTCCTGCTGATGTTCAGGTGTATACCAGTATGTAGTGTCTCTACTTTAAAGAGTCCTCTCCTGCTGATGTGCAGGTGTATATCAGTATGTAGTGTCTCTACTTTAAAGAGTCCTCTCCTGCTGATGTTCAGGTGTATATCAGTATGTAGTGTCTCTACTTTAAAGAGTCCTCTCCTGCTGATGTTCAGGTGTATATCAGTATGTAGTGTCTCTACTTTAAAGAGTCCTCTCCTGCTGATGTGCAGGTGTATATCAGTATGTAGTGTCTCTACTTTAAAGAGTCCTCTCCTGCTGATGTTCAGGTGTATATCAGTATGTAGTGTCTTTACTTTAAAGAGTCCTCTCCTGCTGATGTGCAGGTGTATATCAGTATGTAGTGTCTCTACTTTAAAGAGTCCTCTCCTGCTGATGTTCAGGTGTATATCAGTATGTAGTGTCTCTACTTTAAAGAGTCCTCTCCTGCTGATGTTCAGGTGTATATCAGTATGTAGTGTCTCTACTTTAAAGAGTCCTCTCCTGCTGGTGTCCAGGTGTATATCAGTATGTAGTGTCTCTACTTTAAAGAGTCCTCTCCTGCTGATGTTCAGGTGTATATCAGTATGTAGTGTCTCTACTTTAAAGAGTCCTCTCCTGCTGATGTTCAGGTGTATATCAGTATGTAGTGTCTCTACTTTAAAGAGTCCTCTACACATGGCAGTTATTTTAAAACAAAACATGTACACTAATACTGGTTGTTTTTTATGAATCTTTTTATAGCGTATGGTTTTCTTTTACAGGTAATTAGAGGTTGTTACAGAATACATTTTTAAAGGAACGTCCCCAGCCCGTGCTTCTTCTCGTTCTTCTGAAAGCCCTCAGGAAAAGTTGATTGAACGATTTATTTTTCGCAGTCGCACACAAGAGCACCATCTGCCTGAAGGCGTCTGCTGGTGATGGGATTCTCCGAGCATCAGACTCACTCGCCCAAGAATATTATTATTGATCTTGATCTTGAGCTACGGCCGATTGAATGCAGCGGCTTGTTTTTTCAGCAGCAAACAGCAGTAGTGGGAGCTATCGTTCAGCGCTAATGACATCATTTTGCAAGGATGCCTTCTCTCGTGAACAGGCGCTGTAAATATATTTATTTATCAGGCAGGTTCGAGGAGATTACCTGTCGAGATTATGCCTGATGATTAATGTTTGTTTGGGCAGCGCTGGATAATGTGCATTTGATTTAATGACTAAAATGAATCGCTTTGTTTGCAACTGGCTACTTCAAATAGCTTAGAGTGGAGTTGGGGTGCACACGTGGAAGATTAAAACACAGCAATGGGCTAAACAGATTTATACCTCATGTATTATTAACAGTTATGTCTTGTTCAAGCTCTCATGAAAAATATATTAATTTAAATGACTCGTACATATTACAAGTAGGGATGGGAATTTGAAAGCAAATGTATATTCGAATATTCGACCCCCCAAAAAACGGTAAACCGAAATGTAAATATCCTATACATTTTTTTTTTGGAAATAAATACATACATGTTCAAATAAGTGTAGAAACCAAGTCGAATTTGTCAAATGTATTGAACTGGTGATCACAGTTTGACAGCGATAGGCCTACAGCTCTCATGTGCGAAGAAGACCCTCTCTGCTGGATTGATTGAAAAGTTTATTAACAGCTTGTATATTGGGTACAGAACAGTACAGCTCAACAAATACAATTGTTAAGGGGATGCAGACCAGAGAAAGACTTTCGTCTTGTTTACATCAGGGTCCCCCATTTCCAATCCATCATATCATTTAAGACATATAAGACATGTTTGACATACAGATGGCTTATTTACAATTTTCATTTTAGATTTCGTTCTAATACATCCTAACCGGACATTTAAGACATACCAAGTCTACAGATATACAGTTAGTAACATAGTCTAAAATGCGAGTAAAATATACATAGTGTGAACAGCTATCTCACCTGTTAACATATTCAATTCAAAACCTTTATTGATCCAGGTAAAGTCCCATTGAGATCAATGATCTCTTCTTCAGGGGAGACCTGCAGCAGTCGGTTCCACAAGGAGACGTAAACACATAAACAACAGAACAACAAAAGAACATCATACAGCAAAATGTACAGGGATTACAATTTACATATCTAACCACATGAACAGGTACCAACAGCATCTGAGTGAGTAGCATCCAACCGAGCTTTAAAAACACGTAGTGGTACCAGCTTGGTAATGTTCCATTCTTTGTGCAGACTGTTCCAAGTTAGTGGAGCGGCACATCTAAAAGCTTTCTTCCCTGAGACAGTCCTAGCACGTGGCACATTTAATAAAACCACAGCATGCGATTTCAGGCAATACGTACTTTCAATTCGCCGAGAGATCAGGGAGCAGATATAAGATGGTAGTTTATCCAACATGGCTTTGTAAATGAAAAAGTACCAGTGACTGAGCCTCCGTGCAGTGAGTGATGGCAGACCGCCTTGGCATACAGGGTACAGTGATGAGTGAGTGCTTTACAGTTTGTCAAAAATCTCAGAGCGCTGTGATACGCAGCATCTAACCTGCTCAGGTAATCGGCAGGTGCATTCATATACACCAGATCACCAGAGTCCAGCACAGGTCAAAAGGTCAGAGTGACATATACATGTTGGCTAACGTTGCCTTGGTTACAGAGCCTGTTGCTGTTGTTTATTGCTTTGAATTCTTTAAAACAAATATTATCTTCTTAAACTTGAATGGTAGTCAGGAGCATCACTTCCTAATTTGATACATTTAGAGGGAGGGAAGGAAGGTTTCTAAATTCAGATTAGATTCATTTCTACAATTTCCTTAATTCATGGTGGTTTCAGTAATCCCCTGGTAATTGAGGACATAAATTAGACCCTCCAGAAAAACGCGGGCAAAAATCCTAGATTATGCGATCAAACATGCGGGGTTTTATGTGATTTTATGCGGTGAAATTGCGGGAAGTTGCAAAATATGCGGAAAAAAAAATATTGGGCTGTCTTATTTATTTATTCTCTCTCACACACAACCTGCCACTAACGTTAAACCCCTTTACTATTCAATCAAACACATTCAATGTTTATTTATTGTAAAAGCAATTGGGCTATTTTAATCACACACACACACACACACACACACACACACACACACACACACACACACACACACACACACACACACACACACACACACACACACACACACACACACACACACACACACACACACACACACACACACACACACACACACACACACACACACACACACACACACACACACACACACACACACACACACACACACACACACACACCCACACACACACACACACACGCCTCATTCTGTTTTCATTTACTCGTTCGTTATCTGACCAGCTTCAGTCTTGTAGGCGTCTCACCTCGTTTCTTGTAGCCCTCGAAAGGGTGTTGGAGGTCGATGCCTCGGTGAGCGTGAGTTGTTTGGCTTCCTGTCCGCAGCAGCAGAAAGCTTTTTCGAATCTTTGAATGAATCAAAGTGGGTCGTCACCGTCGATGTTCTCTTCTGCTCCAACACACTGTTGCACGGGGTGCAGAATGGTTTCCCCACAGACATCGGGGAACTGCTTTGCCCGGTCTTTAGCAGAGATGTTCGTCGGTAAATGAGATTAGGTTTTTTCATCGTGAGAGCTCCACACGTTCACTCTGCGGTGTTGTTTACCTTCTGTGATGCGCGAGGTGATGACGTCGCGCATCATCATCACTTCACTTTGTGTGGAAAAATGCGGGGATTATGCGGCCTTTTGATAAATATGCGCCATTTTGCTGATTATGCGGCCTTTTGATAAATATGCGCCATTTTGCTGATTATGCGGCCTTTTGATAAATATGCGCCATTTTGCTGATTATGCGGAAAATTCTGCGATCGCAGAATCGCGTTTTTCTGGAGGGTCTAATAAGTAATCTAAATGAGTAATGCCTTCTTTATGACTTTCAGAAAGGACAGGAGACCGGCAGGTGCCATCAATGATCGTCAACTGACAGTAAATACATGGAATTCAATAAACATTGAATGTGTTGACGGGGCGGGGGAGCACGCTCATGAACTGTTAGCGCCGGAACCTCGCAGCGGCTGCGGAGCGCATTTGCGCCACATTTTGGCCTAACCCCTAGTTTCCACCGGGTCCGCCTGCGGCGCGTTGCGGCTGCGCCGCGGTTTTGGTCCGGTCTCCTCCGGCGTCATACCCTACCGGGCGCGCTTCACGAGCGTTTCAGAAGCATTACGGAAGCGGAGCGTCGTGTATGCCGGCTCGCAGTTCTTGTTGATTTGGAGAGTGGGCCGGATGCTGTCACCGTTCCACTTCCTGCCCGACATTACCTTACGGCTGCGTCGCGTCGAAAAATAGACTTCAATCCTATTTCGAGCGGAGCCCAGCGGCGAGACGCTTCTGGGACGCTTCTGAGCCGTAACGTGGCGCGTCTGGTGGAATAGCACCCATTGACTAGAGTGGCCACGATCTTTGCGGACACCACAACGCGCCCGTAACGCGCCGCAGACGGACCCGGTGGAAACTAGGGGTTAGATGAGGTTTGAGTCTGCGTGATCTGCCTGTAGGGAGGGGCAGCAGCCATATCATTGGCTAGATCTGATGGATTTGGACATAAACGCGAGTGAAGTATAACCGGACGCGAGAGAGAGATCAGCACCTGCAGCTCTTTCCGCTGTGAGGGACCGGTGAGCGGAGAAACACACACCTTCAGACGTCACCTAACACATTTAGCTATGGCACTGTCGTATACATACATTGAATTATTCAATTTGATAATATGTAATCAACTTAGGCATCCCTCCCAAAAAAATAAAAAAAAATAATAATAAAAATATTCATAACTCATATTCGAATACATGAATAATTTTGAATATTCGATTAATCGTTCCCATCCATAATTAAAAGAAGAAAATATGTGAACTAAGAAGGCATGTCGGCGCGGTTTTTCAATTTTCATGCAGATTTGCATCACATTTAGACTTAAGATGCTAATGCTACAAATATGTCAAATTCATTTAATAATGCACATCAGTTGGCAAGTTTAAATATGTTTTTAATGTTAATGTATCAAAGGGGCAGGATTAGGAACACAGGGATGTTAGCCTTTGCAGACCATTTACATGCATACACACGTATATAACAAATACAAGAAATGGCCTTTTTAATTCTGGAGCCCGATAAATGACATTATAAGATTATTCATCTCCTCTTAAAAGAACTGTCACTTAATAGGTTTTCTGACATGTTCAATGTAATCCTGTTCAGGGGGACCGATGTGACGTCTGCCGCTATTCTTCGACATCCCTCCAAACTAAATTGAAAATATGTCAGCGCTGGCGTAGGAGTTGTCAAGTGATTTGTATGTTTCAGGTGTTTCTATTCACACACACTCTCACACACTATTGAAAGAACATTCAACACATGTTCTACGTATTCTCCACGTCTCCTTCTCCCAGCACTTCACCCTCCTCTCTTTTCTTTTAGATTTGTTTTCACCTCCACCTCCGACTACACGTGGATAATTGGACATTAGCACCACTCCACAAAGCCAGTGAGTTAACGCTAGGCTACAAATGTATGGGCATAGATATGTCTCATAATTATTTGTGTGAACATAAAAATTATTTGTGTGTAAATATGTGATTTGTAAATGTAAAACACCATCCACAAATGCATTTAAAAGATTTGCAAACTCACAAATACATTTCCAAATGTAAAACGGATCTGCAAATACGCTAAATATTTTCACAAATAAAAAAAAGATCTGTGAATATCTCTTTAACATTTACAACTTTCGATCAGGCATTTGTGAATCCATTTTGTAGTTGTGGACCAAAAATGCGCTTGCGGATCTCAAATCTCTGCTCGTGGATCGTCTTTTTACACACATGGAATTTTGAGACATATTTTCCGCCGGTCTCTTCTAAAATCTACTCGTGTCACTCGGTTATTTTCGGAAACCACGTGATGGCCTGCTGATGACGACATTTCCGCATGATTTCAAAGTAAGATGAGAGTTTGTTTAATGCTCTGTTTTTGTATTATAATGAACAGCGGAACGTTAGATGTATTCTTTATCGCCATCGTCGTCGTCGTCGTCGTCATCATCATCATCATGTTATAGTGATACAGTTAGTTTACAAAATGGATTCACAAATGCCTGATCGAAAGTTGTAAATGTTAAAGAGATATTCACAGATCTTTTTTTTATTTGTGAAAATATTTAGCGTATTTGCAGATCCGTTTTACACTTGCACATTTATTTGTGAGTTTGCAAATCTTTTAAATGCATTTGTGGTGTTTTACATTTACATATCACATATTTACACACAAATAATTATGAGACATATCTATGCCCATACAACTAGCTTAATGTTAGCGCCGTGCAGGTGGATCGTCAAGACGGAGGCCAACACTGTTATTCCCACTGTTATTGTGAGACTCTTTCACAGAGTTAATGTTTTATAGCTGATCCTGCTCAAGTGAATAAGCTAAATGTGTGGAATGACAGTTTGGTGCTCCAGGGAGCCATGGGAGTATTTTATTGTTGTGCAGAAGATGTTGATGCAGAAGTCTGTGAAATGGTGCAGATTTGAGTACACCCCGGAGCACTAGAAGTGTTTGTCAGCTCTACTGCGGTGTAGAAGTGTGTATCTCCTGCCAGTTCACACGTATTTACACGCATTCGATTAATAAGACATGCTAGGAACTCGAGGTGCTAATTCATCACTCTGAAATCCCTCTTGAAGTCAAACCGAACAGGATACTTCGAGCACATCACATCCATACCCAGACATCTACCTGCTCTCTCCGCTCCAGCCACGCTCCTCTTCTCTACATCCCCCGCACACGTCTCCGTCTCCGGAGACCGAGCCTTCTGCTCATTCGCCCCGCGCCTCTGGAACTCCCTCCCAGATCAGCTGAGATCTGCCCCTTCCACATGTAGTATATAGTGCCGCGCACATATACCATCAGGACGTTAGTGATGGGGTGCGGCGGCGGAGTGATAGGAGTGTATGCAAGCCCGCATCTAGGAGTGATCGATGTGTGTCACGGCTGTAGACCTGTCAAGCAATAAAGATGCATCATACAAAGGGCTACGGATACCTCATTATTCTCCATGACCTGCGGTCAACTATATAGCCTAAAGGACTATTACACCACAGAGGTCTTCAAAACCGGCCTTAAGACCCTCTTCTTTCGGCAGGCCTTCGAATACACTTTGAGCACGGTACACCTGGAGTACTGCCATTTGTATCGCTATCTCCGACTTTTATTTTTGTACTCTATTTTATATTTTATTGTTTTATTTCTTATTATTATTACAATTATTTGTTTAATCTCTCAAAGTGTATCCCTTGTTGTGAAGCACTTCGAGATTTGTCTTGGCAGATGAGAAGCGCTATATAAATTAAATATATTATTATCATCTACATATTGTTCTTAAAGCCATCAGACTGCATGAGATGTCTCTCAGCAAGCAGGCTGTGAATGTCACTAAATGCCATACGCCTATAAATAGACCTTCATTAAGAAATCGATAGAACAGTTAGCAGAGAGGTCGCCAACGCGGCAAACTAACACTGAGCACCTTTCACCCAGCGTTTTGCAGGATGTTCGTACAGACAGGACATTTTCCACATCTGGTTTTAAAGCATTATTTTTAATCCCATTCTTCCAACTGCTTTAAGAGGCAGAGAGGCATTCACAGCTGCAACTCAAATAGAAACAATATGTGGGATTCTGCTTCTTACATTCCTTATCTAAAGAAGCTTTTGCTTTTCCATTAAAGCTCAACGCTGCGCTGCACAGAGTGTTTACAGAGACGCACAACTGGGAGCAGAGCAGTTTATCCAAGGTCTCTGACTGAGGAGAAAGCACTTTCCTCACATCTTCAGGTATTTGAGGTTGAATTTAACATCAAAACACAAACATCACAATAACAATATAGTGAGTAAGGCGGAAAAATAAAGGTGTATTCATCGTCTCTACTAATTGAGTATAAGTAACACAAAATCTTAATTAAGTGCAGTGTTAAGGATAGCATTACAGCAGCTGCAAAGTCTTTTGTTTATCTCGAGTTTTGCCTCAGTGAATATATTTGATTGAAAAACCCCAGCTTTGAGATGTAGTCGTCAGGTTTGGAGCACTGCGCACATCGCCCTCCTTAAAGCTCAGGCTGTTCCTCCTCCACGCTCTATTACTCTCCGTCTCACGGCTCCATTTCACACCGTAGACGATGGAGTTGAACTCAATGTCCCGAGCAGTGATTTGTTACTTCAGACACCGGTCTCAAACGGCTCACATCACACCTCTCCGACACATCGCTGTTGTTTCAAGGACTCCATCCTCCTCTGCAGTCATCATGGCTTCTCCCCGTGGGCGGATATCTCCCTCATAGTGAACACAACAGAACACAGCTTTATTTGTTTCCTTAACTTTACTTTTTTCTGCTGCTTTTAACTTGTTTGAGCAGCTGCCATATTTACAATGTTGTTTTTAAACTATCTCTTTTATGCATGTTTTTATGAATCTGTGTTCCTTTCTGTCGTCTCCTTATTAAGTGTTCATGTTGATGTGAAGCCCTTTGAATTGCCTCTGTGTCTGAACATGTGCGATATAAATAACCTTACCTTACCTTTAACAACAAAGGAAAAGCTGCTCGGTCAGGTGGTTTGCCTAACTCTTGAACAATGTAAACACATATTAAAAACTGAGAAGGACACTCAGAGCAACACATCCTCACTCCCAGGTCGGCCTATGTTGACGTTATGTCAAGTCCCCTGTGTCGGCTTTTTCCAACGCAAGGGGGGGGCCCTTAGCGTCCATTTCCAACGCAAGGGGGGGGGCCCTTAGCGTCCATTTCCAACGCAAGGGGGGGGGCCCTTAGCGTCCATTTTCAACAAGGGGGGGGGCCTTAGCGTCAATTTTCAACAAGGGGGGGGGCCTTAGCGTCAATTTACAGCTTTCCGGGATGTCCATGTGCTTCTATGGACGCTCATGGAAGCACGGCATTCGTTTGTGTCGACTGCCCTTAAAGGCAATGTGAGCGTCCATTCTCATTGGATAGCGGAGAATTGTACACCTGGAAGTAAATATTCCCCTTACTGACGATTGATTTTACAGTGATATCTGCACTACTCATCGACTAAAGAACACCAGATTATCCTTGTTAATTACACAACATTGATTGGTTTGAATTGTGTGCAATGCTTTTGTATTTTTCCCCTTCGATTCGGAGAAACAAATCTTTTTTCGGAGTAAAGGATGGCAGAAGACACTACACTACCCAGAATCCCCAGCTATCGTTTGGACTACACCATGCGCAAAGACTGTCTGGGATTAATAATTCGCTCTCATTTGGTAAAGAGGGAAGGACTTAGGTTTTCCTGATTGGATGTTGTGAGCCAGAAGGAAGTTTGCCTCTGAGATTTTAAATCCAAAGGTTAATCGAGGAGAGCAGAAGATTAAGTGAATGGAAATGAGCCGAGGGGTGTGGCACCGAAAGAAGAAATAGAGAGGCAATAATAAAGTGGTTCTCCCGATTCAACTTTGGCTAAGCTCCATTTATTTCGTGGCGTTGCGGACACACAGGATATATGAGCATAGAAACAGCAGCGCTGACGGCTGGACTCATGTAGATTAATGCGTTACAGTAATAACAAGATGGATGAAGCCTAAAGCAGAGGAATATGACGTTTTCTCATTCGCCTCACGCAACACAATTAGCCTGGTTCAGCTCAAGCTTGGTAAACTGTGTAAAGCGAGACATGCGATGATCTGAATCTCTTTATATGTAAATAGACCTGATTAATTCATTCAATGAATACTGATAAAGAAACACTTGGTAGATTGTGCTGACCTCAGGAAAGTTATCCTGCTTTCATTTAGTTTTGCTCGGACAAGGGTAACCGTTTTTCTCATCAGTTTCAAACCAACGGGCATATTCTGAAATATATGTTTCGCATCACTGCTCGTATTCAGAACATGTTAATTAACAAACCAGGAAGTGAGAAGGTGTCAAGACGGTTCAAGGATCTTTTTCATGGGGCCTTGAGTTCGGACACAATAGACAAGATCGACTGGTGAAACTCATCCTATACCTTCACGACAGAAATGTAAGTTTTCCAATGATTTCAAAAACGAAACATAGGGTCCTTAAATCACACATAAATGTTGAGAATTTAACCAAAAATAGGTATTTCAGATACGCAAAAGATCACGTATGATTGACACCTAACTTCTGTTGAGATACACAGGAAACTAGATTTGTTTTGCTTTTAGAACATGTTGATCACAAATGATCTTTGACTGTTGAAGGACAGCATTGAGAGAAAGGAGATTTAGGCATAATAATAATAATAATAATAAATGAGGTTCTAAAACATGTAAACCATAAATGTACAATACAGCATGGTTTGATGGAGAAAAATGGTGGTCCTCTTGCATTCGGTTGTGTGTGTGTGTGTGTGTGTGTTGGACATCTCCGTCTTAGTTCACAGCGACCTAACTGTATGGTCAAGAACCTCCGATAGATTGCATAATTCTCAAGTTTAGCGCTTCAGTTTGGACTGCGGTTGAAAGCGCTAACGACTAAAAGCTAACATAAGTTTTTATTAAGCTTATTATGTCTGCATCCAAAGAATCTGTCAGATGCAGATTCAGTCTGATCTGTCCTGATTTGGACCAACACAATCATCTCTGCTAAGGGTCTCTAATTCACTTTTCAATACAACATTTCAAAACCACTTTTTGTGGAAGGCAAAGTTAACAGAATTTACAGATTTTAAAAAGATGCATTTGGGTCATAGCAATAAGGCGGGAGGAGGGAAGGATCCCTTGCTCACTGTAATGCACATGAAAGGCTGAAACAGAACACACTCACCCACTTGACACACTGCTTACTGAGATGTTATTATTACAGTGCCACACACATGCTCTCATTCCAACATTATGCTAACATGATCTGCCCTGCATCCACTCATTATGGGCTGCTGTGTTCCTGAAAGCCGTGGAGATTAGTAGCTCTGCCGATGCAAATAGATTTGCTCCTGGCTCATCCTGACACCGGCAAATGAAAGGCAAATAGAGAATAGTCCGTCTTGACTGACAGGTTAATCTTAGCGCTATGTGAATGTTTGTGGGTGTTTTAATCTGTTTGTTTTTCCCCTCTAATATGTTTTGATGTATATTTGTTGATGTACTGCGACGCTTCCACTGAGATGACTCGCAATCACTTTCCGTTTATTCATTACTGGAAATGGCCAACGTGTCCAAGGGGAGGCTGGGGATTGGAATAATTTGTAAAAGAAGATGAATCTACCACTGGAGGATGATATCCGGTGAACAAACTGAAGGCCAGTGTGTCTTACATGGGTTACCGTACTTTCCGGACTATAAAGCGCACCAGCATGTAAGCCGCAGCAGCTAAATAGTCCGTCTGTCTTGCTCTCGTTCTGTCTCTCGGTTCCACTTTTACTTTGGCGCGCTACCTGTCTCACTCTTTTCCGGCCCAGTGTTGCCAACTCCTTAGTAAGGAAAGTAGCTATTGGCTGTCCCAAAAGTCGCCAGAAGTCGCTAAATGACGTCATCGCCTAATTTGCATATCATGTCATGGCGGCTGTAGAAGAGAGCATGGTAGAGGGGAGTACAAAAAACGTTCCCAACCCTTCAAGGATCAAAACTTGAAACCACCGGAGTTAAATCCAGACGACAGTAGATCAGAAATGTCTCTATTCTGCAATGTAAAATTACTTTTCTGCTTTCCCGTCTTAAGCAGAACATAACTCAGAATGTATTATAGTGTGAAAGTGAGTGAAGAAACATTTACATTTTACATTTAAATCCCGCTCAAAACGAGGACGGCTTGGCAGTTGGCGCATGCGCAATTCATTTGCTGTCTCGACGCGGGGGAGTGTGGTTGTCTCCTCTCTGCTCTGACTGCAGCAGCAGCTCTGCTGCGGCGAGGCAACTGTCAGTCTGAGCGCCTGTGAGTACTATGGGAGGGAGGCGGGGCTCACGGCAGCTCGTTAACTGCAGAACAATACGTGAGTCGCCAAACACCAGAAAAGTCGCTAATAACACCATTATAAATCGTTAGTCGCTTTTGACACAAATAAGTCGCCGGAGGGTTTGGAAAGCCGCCAAATTTAACGACAAAGTCGCCAAGTTGGCAACACTGTTCCGGCCTCCAGCTTTTCCTGCTGGAGCCCGCCCCTTAGAGGTGGCGGGCGCGGACCGGTCATAGAGCCCATAGAGTTAAAGGTGGTTAATTTTACCTGTAAGATCCATAGATATAGGAGGTTCCCTAGTGGCCGTTAGCTGTACCAAAAAAATGGGGAAAAAAGTCGCGGCTTAAAGTACGGTACCTCTTTTCTTTCACACTCCAGATGAGTGTTTTATGAAATGGAAAAAGACAGATTTACCGCCATGTTAACAGGTTTTCCTCGACTCAAGATGGTTTGAGAAGCTGTCATTGGAAACTGTTTGGGAAAGAGGGAAGGCAGTTTCAACAAGCAGTATCTCTTCACCTTTTCCATTGAGAAAAACCTTCAGTTCTACTTTCGATAGAGAGTCGTGTAGTGATGACGTTTTTTTGTTGGCCGGAAGTAAGAATCACAACGGGTCCTTTGACAAAAAGCAGTTGGATTTCCCCGTAGGATTTTGGTATATTGCGGAATATAAGCTTTGTGGCCAACACACATTTATGATACTTACATGTTTTTTTCAGCATGATAATCTCCACTCTGGGACTTTGAAGCAAACATCATGTCGCCATGGCATTTAGTCGTTTATTTTGTCACTTCTTAGCAACCGCCTTTTACTGACACATACACTTACATTCTCCATTCGCGAGTGGAGTCTTTTCTGACCGTAACCCTTACACTTTAGTAGGTGACCATTACATGTATGATCTGTATGTGTAATGTGTATTTGTAAAGCGCTTTGAGAGTGCTATAATAAATATAAGGATTATTATTATTATTACTTTCAAATCACCAGCTACTTCGAGACAAGGGAACCAGACGTGGTAAAATGCTCCGTCTTTCCCGTGGGTTTAGGACACATTAATGCACCAGTACTCACCTTTTTCGGAGCCATCTCTGTTTCAAACAGTCGTCTCTTTGTGTCCCGTCACCTGAACCACGGCCCTAGCTGCCATTTGCTCTTCAAAGGACGATGATTGGTTGGTTTCACTGTGGTTCCTCGGACATTACATCGTGGATATATGTGGGATCTTTTGATATTTTCGTGTGATTTCTCAGAGAATTCGGCTGCTGTGCAAGGTACACTTTTGTATTTCTTTCCATATAAATGCATCATTCAGTTCAAACCCAATTTCCAAAGCAGAACATTTTTGCTTTTCATTGAAGTTGGTTATCTGGATGTGTATCCGTGCCGCGCTGCTGACTTCTGTGAATAGAGGAGGCCATTCAGCAGGTGACACGTTGACACTAAAACATGCATAAACGAGTAGAACATGCATGCTAACACACACACACACACACACACACACACACACACACACACACACACACACACACACACACACACACACACACACACACACACACACACACACACACACACACACACACACACACACACACACACACACACACACACACACACACACACACACACACACACACACACTCACTCCTGTTCGCAGATCAATTCAAACTGTTTAAGCCAGATTTATTTATTTGAAGCCAGAAATTGTTATACTTCCGTCTGCAAGCCGACACTCGTCTCTGGTTTATGATAATCAAAGCCCTCTTGCTAAACAGTCAGACTTAGACACAGAGACAAATACAGGGATGCAATTAAGCAGTGGAAATGCTTTAGTGAACAACACAACATGATTAAACTGGGGAGGGTTTGCCTATTTTAAAACCCTATTTCCCCTGGATGTGTTTATTGCCCGGTTCAGGTTTGATTCTGGATTTAAATAAAAACCAAAAACAGAAAATACAAGTTTGACTGTAAGAAAGAAAGCTTTCTGAATCCGTCTCTAATAAAAAGAGAACTTTTCCTATAAGTGTTCACTCTCATTATTCTTCCAACAC
This sequence comes from Pseudochaenichthys georgianus, assembly GCF_902827115.2. Classification (NCBI taxonomy): domain Eukaryota; kingdom Metazoa; phylum Chordata; class Actinopteri; order Perciformes; family Channichthyidae; genus Pseudochaenichthys; species Pseudochaenichthys georgianus. Next base: position 86,460 of record NW_027263109.1, read on the forward strand.
TTCTGGTCATGTTAAACCAGCAGGATGTGAAGTCATGCAATGCTCAATCACTGACACATGTGAAGCCAATCTGAACAGAGGCTGAGAATGGAAAGCAGCCCTGAACTCGGTTTTCTCTCTTCTACGGATTAATTTCCGATGCCCAGATGTACAGGAGTACATGCCGTCGCCTTGAAGTAATACCTCATACTAATTGAAAAAAGTGAAATTGTGCGAGAGGCTCCGATGAAACATGACGTGGATAAATATTGCCGGATCATCTCAGATAACAAAACAAATCCAGGCGACGCTTGCAGACTTTTATCTGTTGAAAAGCTCATAGCCTGATTACAGTTGGTCAAAGACACACATTGTTGTCTGCACTGTGTGTGTGTACAGACGCACAACAACCCTCCATATGTCACCTGTGTGTGTTCCTGTGAGGACATAATGCAATCAAGGACATCAGTATCAAATAACCAAAGCTGTTGCGGTCGAACAATTTGATATAGAGAGAGCCTTTGGGGGCTGAATTGCACAATGGCAAACTAAATCTTTAATAAAAATAAAATAAGGAAGAAAGACAGATTTATATATGCTAGTGTGTGTGTGTGTGTGTGTGTGTGTGTTGAATAAGATGTAGCCTTGCCATTCAGGCGCTTCTTCCCAAGGATCAGCCGGTGTGAAGGATTGATTTTGCAGGTACTTTATATATCCAGAGTGTTGCGTTATTGAATCAGACCGTTCTGAACCGTAGAGAAAAAGATGGTTTAAAAAGTACGTTTTTTAAGACGCCACATTCACAACGTTCGGAAAAGGGCTGCTTGAGGTGTTCTGAAAGATATAGTTCTTATCAAAACCACAAGAGAGCTCTATAACATAGTATTTCTGAAGCAGAATCCAAGAGTAAATGTTTACGATGCAAGCCACCTGACACTTTTGCGATGGCATTAAACTGAATGTTGGTTATTTTTCACACTTCGCTTATACGATACGGTTGGCTTGTTTTCCCAAATCAAATAGTGAAATGTATCTGAAATGTTTACATTTAGTTGCAAGGACTTTGGCGGACCAAGTCCTTGATTGTTTCCTTCCTCGGTGTCTATTTTAAAAGAATATTATCATCGGTATCTTCGGTGGCCGACAAACTGCCCTAAAATGTACGTTTTATTGGCTTATTTACACGATGTCATCACATTGATTCCTTCGTGCTATAAACTAGCTAGCTAACATAGCTAACCTAATTTCAAATGATTGACAAATACAATTATGAAACAGGCTCTTTGCATGCATGTGTTTTGGCACATTTGTGTTTTAACATATGCTCAGTATTTCGAAGTGTTTTTGGTCGTTGTAGCACGTGTGTCCCCGTCGTCCACCGTACGTATCCTTCACCCTCAGTAGGAACCCCCGTTAGTATTTGACTTTCATTCAAGAGTTACTAATGAACTTAAATCCTGTCCCATATGGGTTTTGACATCAATCACAGAGTTGTATGGATGGAAACACTAATGCTACGTTCACACCGCGATGCGACGTTTGGGGGCGGCGCGATTACATGTAAAGTCAATGCAGAGACGCGATCAGACGCGAATTCGCTCCGACGGCGCGCATGAAGCGGTGGACGCGGCGCGAATCACGTGATTGAGGCTATTGAAGGGGGCCGCGTCAAACGCGAGAGTTCAATTTTTTCAACTCGAGCGTCAAATTCACGTGACGCGTTCTCGCGGAAGCCAATCAGCGGTGAGGATCTCAGCCTGCCGTCACTAACGTTCAACCAGAAAACATCAGCCGTTAGCTGTTAGCACTCAGAGCTCACAGCTCCGCATATCTGTTCAGAAACTAGACAGAAGTTAAACAAGTTCAAACCACAGACTGTCTGTGTCATGGAGGATACAGTCGCTGCTTTATTTATGTCTGTCGGCCGTTGTTGTGAGTGAGGACGGTCGGAGCATATATAACGTTAGCTTAGCCGATCTCCATTCAGAAAACGCGCATTTTAAAAGGTGTTTCTCTGCCGTCTGTCTGCAGACTTGTCAAAGCATTAATTCATGGTTTTTACTAACCGGTATCAGTATGTTGTTACGTCGGCATCATTTAGAAATTGTACTAAATTGTGTATTACAATTTAATCACGGTAAAATATGTTCATTTTGTTGTAGTCATCGAGCCAGCGCGTCTTGTTTGAATGATGCGAGTAAACACAGCTGGCAGCCGCGGTGAAACTCGAGCGATTAGAGCGAAGCGAATATTCGCATGGCGTCCCGTGTGAACGCAGCATTACTTTAGTGTATGTATAGAACGGCATTTTGAAATGAAACCATGTTTTAAAACATTATTCGTCATTGGTTTCTCCAGGCAGCGTGGTGAAGAGAGGGTACTACCTTAGATAGATATATTGGTGAATACTGGTACGAAGCCAGTTTACACCATGCGTGAAAAGGCCAACAAATAAGTGAAGTGAACCAGACTGATGTACATGCATGTTGCTTTGAGGGAGTCATAAATGTATTTGAAGCAAACAACTGAAACAACTGTTATTTTGAAAAATCTTTACCAGAATTGCAACCATTTTTTACTTTTTGTCACCAGAAACGTTTGGCTGTAAGTTAATACAGAGATTCAAAAGCTTCCAATTCATAGGATACAACATAGAGACATTTATTTGTTTCAATACCCAAAACCATGTGTTCTCCCTCCCTTCAGCCCCAAAGCAGCATTGTTCATTGATAACCGAAAATGGAAAAACAAACAAAATGTCAGATTAGTTCCACTTTCTTTATGTCCTTCCTCTGACCGTCCAACAATGAATGCACAAGTGAGTGTGTGTGCGTGTCTGTGTGAAAATACCATTTGTAAAAAAAACTAAAGTAATCTAGATTGGTTCGACCAATAGGGAGTCAGCGTCCATGTAAGCTGTCTTTAACAATCTCCCAAATCTGACCAACTGTAGAAGCTTCCAGGTTTTTTCTTCTTCTCTTGCTGCATTTCAGCACGCACGCACACGCACGCACGCACACACACACACACAAACCTCACGGCCGTGGAATTTTTTGTGTGTAAATCCTTTAAGTGTATTCTTGGCTGGGTAGACAAGTTTTTCAAAAGGTAAATCGGTGAAGAAGCTCCTTCCTTGTCGGCCATATTGGATTCTGTACAGGCTCACAGAATCGTGCGGCGATAACGAAGTCTTTCTCTTTCTCGAGAGCCGAAACCCAAACACGTGACTTGAGTTCATACAAAAACAGGGAGAAGGAGAAGAAAACAAAAGTTACATCATTCCTGTGTTCTTCAACTTTGTACTTGGTCACTTTTTGAATTCCATATATTTATATCCATATATATTTATATATATATTTATATATTCTTTTTACAGTTAAAAACACCATGGAGTTGACAGACTATTTGGTTTCTTTTTGCCTAAGTGTTTCTCTTGTTTTTGTAAATAAATGCATGTAAATATTTTTTTCTTCCATACTGTGAGTCAGTGTAAAGGCGGTCAGTGTTCCATCCGTACAGAATGCATATCACCAGCACATTTTCCATGATATTACATGTTGTTTTTTTTCAATTCGGTGTCCTACAGAACACAATAGTCTGTCAAACACTGTCAAAGTGAAAGTCCTAAATGGAGTCCTCTCATTGGCTGATTTGGCCCAGGTCTCTGTGTGATAGGCTGGGGGTGAGCAGCTGTGTTTGCGTTGGTCCGTTGCAGCTCAGCGCCCCGACACTTCCTCCATTAAGGTTCAGGAAGCAAACAGTTTCTCTGGCCTCCACTTCCTGCTTCCTGTTTGCCAACACCAACTTCCTGAGCTGCTCCTGAGCCTCCTCCAATAGCAGCGCCACTTCATCCCGCTCTTGACCAATAGCAGAGGAGCAGGAAGTAGAAGACAACGCAACAACATATGCTGCCGTTTTCTCTCTCCTTGCTTCCTTTCCTTTTCCTGAAGACATGGTCCTGGTTGCCGAGGAGACGCTGGTTTGCATACAAGACGCCTCGTTGTCGTGGTGATATTGGACGGAGGGGATGATGGGGATGGAGCAGGAGCGAAACGGAGGAGGCGGGGAGTTGCTATGACGACGTCCGGGTTTACGTAGACTTCGGGTGTAAGGATTAGGATCGATTGCACCTGAACGCACTTCCACGCTCAAAGAAGATGGCGAGGATGTCTCAAAGGAAACAGGAGGCGTTTGCATATGAAGGAAAGCATCTGTTCTGGGGTCGACACATCGAGGATCACCCTGCGTCTGACATCTCGGGAAGAAGGGGCTGGGGAATGAAGGGACACAGAAAAAAAGAAGATAATTGAGAATTTACCCTTGTTTAAAAAGCATACAAATCTATTACAAATATTGTTTTGATACCAATTCCCAACATTTTAGATGCAAGGCAAGTTTATTTATAGCACCTTTCAACACAAGGCAATTCAAAGTGCTTTACAAAAAATGAAAGACATTAAGAAAATGGCATTTAAAATCAGTCTTTAAAAAGAAAAGCTAATAAAAGAAACATTAAAAGAAAAAGTACATGGATAAAAGTTACAGTGCAGTTTAAGATGTGAATAGTTCGATTAAAAGCAGGGGCAAAAAGAAAAGTCTTCTTGCTGGATTTAAAAGTAGTCAGAGTTGAGCGGACCTGCAGGTACATATATCATTCTTGATAGCAAATGCTTTCTGCTAGATCAAATGTAACACATGTATTTTGTATTATAGTTCTTATTTACACAAAAATAATCCACTATAATAAAGATTTCCATATTCATGCTTATTTTTGGGAATTTTGATATCAAACAATCTTTTCATACACGTTTAAAAGTTAAAACAGATTTTCATTGTCAAAAGGACATAAATGTGAGGTGGTGGTCTCTTAGTATTTGTAATGTTTTTTACTTCTTCATTCAATTAGATTCAGAATATGCTTTATTCATTTAAATGTACTTCCAATCTTTTAAAGTAGATATACTTGCCAAATGAATTTCCCAATTTGGGATGAATAAAGAATATCCGACTCTAATCAAAAAAGTAAAACAAATATTGAATGCATTTCTTATTTTTTAAAGTAAATATACTTTCACAAATTTGGGTATTTAATTTGCCAACTTTTTACAAATACTTATTTCATTTTGGGATTGATGAAGTCTGTCTTATCTAACTCTGATCAAATCTAGCAGGTAAAAGAACAAAGCATTACATCATGTTTCTTTACAGATAAAAAGGCCGTGAAGTTTCAGGTTTTACAGAACACCCTTGTTTCACTTTTCTCTTATTTTTTACAGTTAAAACAGGTCACTTTGACCAGAACACCACTTAAGGGTTTAAAGGAGAAAACGTCCTCACTTCACCCAGAAGTCATTTTGTCTTTGAGTGCAGTTTCTACTAAATCGCCTTTTATTTGACTCCCACGCTGCAGAATACACCGAGGGACAGATCTACGCCCTTTGCCATCTCGCAGAGGGGGAAGATGGGCCGTGACATCTTTCTTTCATCTCTTTATATCTGAGTCCATGCACACTCGCACACACGCGAAGAGGTTACCGAGAGTTTACGTTTTATATTATTGATTTAATGAAGAATGTTCATGTAAGTTTAATTCCGTTCAGATTCAGTCAAGGACAAATTAAGTTATCGCTTGATGTCATTTCGATCTTTTAATTTCTGCTTTTTAGTTCCAGTTATGGGTCATTTGATTTGTCTGGAAATCATTTTTTTCCAACCTATTTGTGAATCCTTTCAATTGAGTCCGTCTTCTTTCCCTTTTAGTGTCATCTGTGTATCAGTATGTAGTGTCTCTACTTTAAAGAGTCCTCTCCTGCTGATGTTCAGGTGTATATCAGTATGTAGTGTCTCTACTTTAAAGAGTCCTCTCCTGCTGATGTTCAGGTGTATATCAGTATGTAGTGTCTCTACTTTAAAGAGTCCTCTCCTGCTGATGGTCAGGTGTATATCAGTATGTAGTGCCTCTACTTTAAAGAGTCCTCTCCTGCTGATGTTCAGGTGTATATCAGTATGTAGTGCCTCTACTTTAAAGAGTCCTCTCCTGCTGATGTTCAGGTGTATATCAGTATGTAGTGTCTCTACTTTAAAGAGTCCTCTCCTGCTGATGTTCAGGTGTATATCAGTATGTAGTGTCTCTACTTTAAAGAGTCCTCTCCTGCTGATGTTCAGGTGTATATCAGTATGTAGTGTCTCTACTTTAAAGAGTCCTCTCCTGCTGATGTTCAGGTGTATATCAGTATGTAGTGTCTCTACTTTAAAGAGTCCTCTCCTGCTGATGTTCAGGTGTATATCAGTATGTAGTGTCTCTACTTTAAAGAGTCCTCTCCTGCTGATGTTCAGGTGTATATCAGTATGTAGTGTCTCTACTTTAAAGAGTCCTCTCCTGCTGATGTTCAGGTGTATATCAGTATGTAGTGTCTCTACTTTAAAGAGTCCTCTCCTGCTGATGTCCAGGTGTATATCAGTATGTAGTGTCTCTACTTTAAAGAGTCCTCTCCTGCTGATGTCCAGGTGTATATCAGTATGTAGTGTCTCTACTTTAAAGAGTCCTCTCCTGCTGATGTCCAGGTGTATATCAGTATGTAGTGTCTCTACTTTAAAGAGTCCTCTTCTGCTGATGTTCAGGTGTATATCAGTGTGTAGTGTCTCTACTTTAAAGAGTCCTCTCCTGCTGATGTTCAGGTGTATATCAGTATGTAGTGTCTCTACTTTAAAGAGTCCTCTCCCGCTGATGTTCAGGTGTATATCAGTATGTAGTGTCTCTACTTTAAAGAGTCCTCTCCCGCTGATTTTCAGGTGTATATCAGTGTGTAGTGTCTCTACTTTAAAGAGTCCTCTCCTTCTGATGTTCAGGTGTATATCAGTATGTAGTGTCTCTACTTTAAAGAGTCCTCTCCCGCTGATGTTCAGGTGTATATCAGTATGTAGTGTCTCTACTTTAAAGAGTCCTCTCCCGCTGATGTTCAGGTGTATATCAGTGTGTAGTGTCTCTACTTTAAAGAGTCCTCTCCTGCTGATGTTCAGGTGTATATCAGTATGTAGTGTCTGTACTTTAAAGAGTCCTCTCCCGCTGATGTTCAGGTGTATATCAGTATGTAGTGTCTCTACTTTAAAGAGTCCTCTCCCGCTGATGTTCAGGTGTATATCAGTATGTAGTGTCTCTACTTTAAAGAGTCCTCTCCCGCTGATGTTCAGGTGTATATCAGTATGTAGTGTCTCTACTTTAAAGAGTCCTCTCCTGCTGATGTTCAGGTGTATATCAGTATGTAGTGTCTCTACTTTAAAGAGTCCTCTCCTGCTGATGTTCAGGTGTATATCAGTATGTAGTGTCTCTACTTTAAAGAGTCCTCTCCTGCTGATATTCAGGTGTATATCAGTATGTAGTGTCTCTACTTTAAAGAGTCCTCTCCTGCTGATGTTCAGGTGTATATCAGTATGTAGTGTCTCTACTTTAAAGAGTCCTCTCCTGCTGATGTTCAGGTGTATATCCGTATGTAGTGTCTCTACTTTAAAGAGTCCTCTCCTGCTGATGTTCAGGTGTATATCAGTATGTAGTGTCTCTACTTTAAAGAGTCCTCTCCTGCTGATGTTCAGGTGTATATCAGTATGTAGTGTCTCTACTTTAAAGAGTCCTCTCCTGCTGATGTCCAGGTGTATATCAGTATGTAGTGTCTCTACTTTAAAGAGTCCTCTCCTGCTGATGTTCAGGTGTATATCAGTATGTAGTGTCTCTACTTTAAAGAGTCCTCTCCTGCTGATGTTCAGGTGTATATCAGTATGTAGTGTCTCTACTTTAAAGAGTCCTCTCCTGCTGATGTTCAGGTGTATATCCGTATGTAGTGTCTCTACTTTAAAGAGTCCTCTCCTGCTGATGTTCAGGTGTATATCAGTATGTAGTGTCTCTACTTTAAAGAGTCCTCTCCTGCTGATGTTCAGGTGTATATCCGTATGTAGTGTCTCTACTTTAAAGAGTCCTCTCCTGCTGATGTTCAGGTGTATATCAGTATGTAGTGTCTCTACTTTAAAGAGTCCTCTCCTGCTGATGTTCAGGTGTATATCAGTATGTAGTGCCTCTACTTTAAAGAGTCCTCTCCTGCTGATGTTCAGGTGTATATCCGTATGTAGTGTCTCTACTTTAAAGAGTCCTCTCCTGCTGATGTTCAGGTGTATATCAGTATGTAGTGTCTCTACATGTCTCCACGCTTTAATGTTCAAAAAGCTCTTTATTCTTCTCATACTGCCTGTGCTGCAGCACCTCTTTTCACCCTCTGTCTGCTCTGATTGGTTAGCTGGCCGGCTCTGTTGTGATTGGTCAACCCCTTAGAGATGTCCCGCCCCTTAGCTGATCATGTACAGAGGCTCATCACCTTTTAAAGTCCCTGATGTTGTTCCAGCTACTTTTTGCCACGTCTCGTTCTGTCAGCGTTTCCCTCTGATGGCGTGTCGTCTGTATTTCGGTCGAGTCTCTGATCTGTATCCTGACATAACTTCACTGAGCCCAGACATAATCTCTCTCTTTCGAAGACTGACCGTGCCCTTCGGTGTTATCAGAGTCTCGATCCAGCTGCATTCTCATTATCTTTGCGTAATATCTCATAATCCTCCACAAAGGCTATCTTTTTCTGCCATGACAAACACCCTTGTAACACCTCATCTCGCGCTCCATCAATAGCAATGGGCGGAGAAGGTGGGGTTTTCCTGGTGACTCAAAGGAAATCACTTCGTCCTTTTATCGCCGCAGTTATTGTTTTCCTCGCCAAAAAAACCCCACAGTGGAGATTTAGCTTGACCACAGAGAAGGATCCCGGCAGCGATAAGAGAAGATGATGCGAGGGTGCTAATTCCCGAGATAACATTCACAGACAAATATCTTTTTTGATGCGTTGAAACCATAGACTGTATATATAATATCGCTTTAAGCGTGCCGAGCCGTGCGGGGCCTGTTTTTGGTTGCACTTCCACTTGGCCTAGTTTTGGCCCGGGGCGACTTTTTCACCTTTTTTCTGGCCCGACTAAATCGTGGTTCTCGGGCCAGGAACAACCAGGCGGAGTCGGGCTGAGTATGCTAAACTAGAGAGAGAATCGCTGGCAAGGGAGCTACAACTACAACAAGATGAACATATTTGACCGTGATTAAATTGTAATACACGTTTCTAAATGATGCCGAAGTAACAACACACTGATACCGGTTAGTAAAAACCATGAATTAACGCTTTGACAAGTCTGCAGACAGACGGCAGAGAAACACCTTTTAAAATGCGTGTTTTCTGAATGGAGATCGGCTAAGCTAACGTTATATATGCTCCGACCGTCCACACTCACAGCAACGGCCTACAGACATAAATAAACCAGCGACTGTATTCACCATGACACAGACAGTCTGTGGTTTGGACTTGTTTAACTTCTGTCTAGTTTCTGAACAGATATGAGGAGCTGTGAGCTCTGAGGGCTAACAGCTAACGGCTGTGTTGTTTTTCTGGGGCTCTCATTGAAGATGAAGTCACGGCTCCGCCTACACTGCGTTACTATAGCAACTACCCCAGTTCCTAAACTGTAATGGCAGCGCAGCATAAAGTGAGCCGGGCCTAATAAGGCCTAACCAAACCGAGTTTGCCGCTCGGTTGAAACACAATCAGATTGCACACATCTATGAAGCACAGTTCAAATATAAACCCCGGAGCGACGGGGAGGGGTTTTACACACAGAGTGTGTGCAAGTGAGGTGAGATAAGTTGCTGCTGTTTACAGGAGCTCATTCCAAGCACAAGTGTTAACAGCCCTGTTCATCAATCCTTCTGAAAGCGTATCAATACATCTCATCTGTTCGCTGCCGAGTGAAGTCTTGATGCAGCAACATGTTCCAGAGACTCGTTTATACAGGAGCCATATGTTAAAATGTATAATTTGATATATTATGTGTGTAGATATATCTGAACATTGTAATTCTTTGTTATTACTATTATTATATCATTTATTTAAACCAGCCGTTGTAACCGCAGCTGCTTGTAATTTGAAGAGAAAAGAATCACGGAGCAATATCGTTTTTTGACCTTTGAAAATATTTCTTTGTACCGATATATTTTGTTTGTTAAGTAAAGAGTCAACCAAACTTTCCTGAGACGTATTGTTGTTGGAGTTAAGCTTATTGCTACCTGTTGATATATACATTTTTGGATTAGACAGACCTACACATACATATTGACATGTACGCCTACATTCAACTTAAAGGGGACCTATCATGCAAAATGCACTTTTGTACGTCTTTCATACATGAAGATGTGTCCCCGGTGTGTCAGAAAACACAACCCTCTCTTTTCCCCCGTACCCAAATCTCTAAAAACGGGGAACAACGGATCTGATTATTATTTGAATTGTTCTGACGTCAGAAAAGGGGTGCTCCGCCTATACGGGCAACTCCCAACCTATCAGGGGAATGAGTGACCGCTCGAAAGCGCTAGAGACGATGTAGTACATATGCCAGGCCTGTAGGTGGCGCTGTAGTACATATGCCAGGCATGTAAGGTGGCACTGTAGTACATATGCCAGGCCTGTAGGTGGCGCTGTAGTACATATGCCAGGCCTGTAGGTGGTGCCTGTAGGTGGCGCTGTAGTACATATGCCAGGCCTGTAGGTGGCGCTGTAGTACATATGCCAGGCCTGTAGGTGGCGCTGTAGTACATATGCCAGGCCTGTAGGTGGCGCTGTAGTACATATGCCAGGTCTGTAGGTGGCGCTGTAGTACATATGACAGGCCTGTAGGTGGCGCTGTAGTACATATGCCAGGCCTGTAGGTGGCAGCTGTAGTACATATGCCAGGCCTGTAGGTGGCACTGTAGTACATATGCCAGGCCTGTAGGTGGCGCTGTAGTACATATGCCAGGCCTGTAGGTGGCGCTGTAGTACATATGCCAGGCCTGTAGGTGGCGCTGTAGTACATATGCCAGGCCTGTAGGTGGCGCTGTAGTACATATGCCAGGCCTGTAGGTGGTGCTGTAGTACATATGCCAGGCCTGTAGGTGGCGCTGTAGTACATATGCCAGGCCTGTAGGTGGTGCTGTAGTACATATGCCAGGCCTGTATGTGGCGCTGTAGTACATATGCCAGGCCTGTAGGTGGCGCTGTAGTACATATGCCAGGCCTGTAGGTGGCGCTGTAGTACATATGCCAGGCCTGTAGGTGGCGCTGTAGTACATATGCCAGGCCTGTAGGTGGCGCTGTAGTACATATGCCAGGTCTGTAGGTGGCGCTGTAGTACATATGCCAGGCCTGTAGGTGGCGCTGTAGTACATATGCCAGGCCTGTAGGTGGCGCTGTAGTCTGCCACAAAAGCAGAATCAGCCCCTGCAAAAACAGGGCTGGAAAAGAGCAAATAGAGCGAAATGAGGCATGGCTAACTTGCATGATCTGTTTGGTATTTTGTTTTATATTGGTTTGGCCCTACAATATATGTTTCAAATATAGCATGATAGGTCCACTTTAATATTATTGACTCAACTAACAACACAGTTATGTGAGATTTGTTGACACATTCAATTAAAGCCAACGTTTCAGTTGTTTCCCCGTCTTACTGAAGGCTGCCCGGTATCGCAAAAACGAGCGAGGGAGAAAATGTATGTTTCTGTAGAAATACTGTGGAGGAAAAATACAGAAATGCGTGCTGTGCCTCCATCAGCCATTTTGGAGACAGCTTTATCTTAAAATAGAAGAAACAACACAGGACATTCTGTCTCCCTGTCAGCCATTTTGTTGAGATAACTCGAGGCTTCTCTAACAGGCAGCGAATAGAGCGGGCCGACCTTTCTTTTAAAGCCGTTTTCTAACTGTCATGTGCTATCTGCACACTGCTCTATCACTTCCTTTCACTGCCGCCGTTTCTTTCTTCTCTTACTATAGTTACTAACACTTTCCTTCTGTGTCAGAATGGATTCAAACTGCTCGTCTCTCTCCGTTTTCTCCATTTCTCTCCGTCTCTCTGCAGCTCTCCCTCACTTGCTATGCAGTCATGGCCAAGTACAGTATCACCATGGCAACTCAGTCTACCATGCTTTGTGAGAGGGAGTCCGCCTGTTTATCTGCCGCTATGTGAAATCGTGCATTAGGGAACGAGTGGGTAGGTGTGCAGGGACTTTTTAAAAGGAGCATGAACTCTTGCCATTTAGCAAAACCTCTCCATGTGTTCGTCATGAGCTAAAATGTGCAGCAGCTGTTCATGAATTCCTTTTATCAATTTTTATTCTGTGCTATGACATGCAAACACAGTGTATGGCAGCATTTGGGCAGCAAAGGACACTCCAGTGACATGTTGGCTCCCCAGAGAGTGACTTCCATTGACCGGAGAACAACGCTATTTGACCAGAGGACATATGGACCAGTCATGGCCAAGTAAAACATTTCTGGTCCAACCAAAGGATCCTGAAGTCGTGCATTAGTGACTGACTAGTGAGTAGGTGTGCAAGGGACTTTTTAAAAGGGGCATGACCTCTTGCCATTTAGCAAAACCTCTCCATTTGTTTGTCATCAGCTAAAATGTGCAGCAGCTGTTCATGAATGCTTTATTTTATAAAAAGGGGGATTGTTACGATGTGCTATGAAATGCGAATACACTGTATGGCAGCATTTGGGCAGCTGAGGACTCTTCTATCAGAAGACATGTTGGTTGACCAGAGAGTAACTTTGATGACCAGAGAACAACACCATTTGACCAAAAGTAAGGACACGTCCTAGTAAAACATACCTGGTCCAACCAGTGGTTGCGTTTGACTTTTTCGTTGTCCGATCGTACAATTTCCGTCATAATCCGTTATTATCCGTCATTTTATTGTTCATGTTTTAATGATGAGATGAGACATATTTAATATTTATGTTTGGGTACTGAGCAGCAAATGTTCATTCATTCATGTTTTAATGATTCATACAGAGCTTCTAAGGACATGGAGAAACAGAAAGATGAACACACCGACCGTGTGGTCACTTTCCATGCCAACACGAACATGAAGGATTTATTTGTTCCTGACAGACAGCAGAGGGGGCAGGGGCCGCTAACAACACCTCGACCACTGGGCCTCAACAGGCGAATATGAACCATGCCATCGTTTTAAATGAGACGATTACAATCAGAATATGAACAAAACATTTACAAGAACAACTCAATGGACCTGCTGTCGCCTGAACGCTGATCTCTGCATCGCCGTGCCCCCTCGGACAAATCCGTTACTCATCTTCTCTACAGATGTCGCAGAACATTCTGCCATCTCCCCCCTCAGCCACTAAACTCTGGCTCCCACTGAACCCGGTACTCCCGCTTCAACTCCTTGCCACTTGCTCGCCTCTCTGCCGCTGGCTGAACGCTGTCAGTTTTAGTCTTACTGGCTTGTCCTCCATCGCCCACCGCATCAATCCCTCTTTCACCTCGTTTATCCACATCATCACAATCACTGGGCTTATTACAAAAGCTTCGGACGATCAGCTGCCGTGACATTTTGCGGTTGCTAAAGCCGGTTAAACAACGAGGTCAAAAACAAGACTAGACAATAGCTACTTAATATACACACACTCGCCACCAACTGGACAGGGGTGTGACTGACTACATAATAGTTACAGACTACAGTAGATCGCCCTCAGTCGACCTGGCCTCTAAGGATGTGATATAATGTGGGCCGCTGGTGGACATGTTGGCGCTGTTCCGAGTTGTGTTCTAATCCGTCAAAATGACTGCTTTCAGATTTTTCCGTCATTGTTAGAAAATATCCGTCATTGATGGAAAATATTCGGTTAAGGCGACCTCTGGGTCCAACCAAAGGATCCTGAACCTGACTAGAAGATATTTTTGTTGACCAGAAAGCGCTTGGACTGACCAGAAAGCAGTCGGGTTAAACCAAAGGCAGCAGGCCAGTCTGGAGGACACCTGACCTGTGAGCACTCGGATCATATGGACACTTGGGCGACCAGAGGACACTTGGGAAGCTTGAGAAGAGCTCTTCCGTTGAGGAGATGCACACTTAACACGCTCAAGTGGCCTAAACACAGAAAAGAGGGACTGACTTTAGATGGCTGTCAACATTGTGAAGCGAACCAGCTAACGGTGCTAACAGGGCAAAGAAATGGCTAACAGTGTTTGAAGAAAACGGAGGGTGGTTACTCCTCAGCCGCTACTATATCTTTACACAACACAACGTTGTTTATGTATTAATGTCCTGCATATCTAGTGTAACCTTAATAAGACTGAGGCTGAAAGGGAATCGGATTCGGCCTCCGTGTGCAAACCACTGAATCCACTAAATGCCTATAAACACGTCTAGCATTCTGACTCTATAGTATGTGGGAGTTTCTTTCTTTTTTTGCCCAGCCATAGCTTCCTGCTCGTCCTCTTTCTATTAGTATGCATGTAGGTCATGTGGAGCTTTATCTTCAGCCAGGACCGCCGGGACCTGAGCGCCTGAAGAGAGGCTTTCTAGTCCAGGTGGGTACAAAAAACGGACTCACAACACACCAACAATGAAGACAATCGCTCACACTGATCAATATTTAGATGGCAAGATTTAAACGGGGACTTTTGCATTGAAAAGCCGAGAGTCATGATTTATCTCAGGCTTGACACGATGTCTGACGAGAGAGAAGAATCTGGATGCGCATCGTGTCCTTAAAAAGCACGAGAAGCAGTTCCTCTGAACTCGTGCCACTGCGCTGCAGACCACTACATAACGTGACCTTGTTTTTATCTTCGCTCAGCAGATTGGAAACTAAGCGATGGGGGCTTGGGGATTAAAGAAGGTTGGAAAAAAGAGAGGAATAAAGCACTATATAGATATTTTTTTGTTGTTAAAAGACAATCACAGCAATGCCTTTGAAATATCCACTCCTGAAATGAAATCCAAAGCTCTGTCCACTGCATTTTTCAGTTAGTGGCTTTCATTGAAATGACTCAGCACATGGAGGATGTACAGCAAAGGGAAGAAAGACGGGATAAAACCTTTAAAATGTTCTTGATTCTTAAGCTGTAATTCCATCTAAACCAGTCTTGGTCTGTCTGCATTGCAAGAGCCGGCAAACACAGTAAGCTTCAGCGGACTATTCGTCAAAACTAGATTTCTATTTTTATGATGAAGCTGTGTCAATACTTTCAAGTTGAATATATATCTCCTTTAACCAGGTAGAAGTCTCATTGAGATTCAAATATCTTTGTTAACAGCCACCTGGCCAAGTGGGCAGCTTGAACACAGTTTCAACATTAACCAGTCCATAGAAGTGGGAAGTAGTGGAGTACAAATACTTATGGGTACTTTAAGTACATTTTGAAGCCGCTTTACTTTTACTGGAGTAAAGAAGTTTAGTTAGTAGCCTACTTCTACTTTTACCAGAGTATTTTTAAACACGAGTAGGCCTATCTGTACTTCTACTTGAGTAAAGGATGTGGTACTTAAATGCAAATAAAATAAACTATTATAAAACATTAAAAACTGGCACAATTAAACACATTGTAATCGATCCTTCAGGACGTTCCCTCACCCTCTCTGCGCCTCAGCCTCCCGCTCAGAAGAGTCCACTTCCTGAAGGTGTTGGTAGGCGGGGCCTGAATACTTGGATCCTCCAATCGGATTCAGCCTTCCCCTCGGGATGGGCGGGGTCCTGCGAGGAGCCGACCAATGGGAGGCCCGGGTTCTCTGATCCGGGCTGTGAGACAGGGAACCACTTCTAGGAATACAGAGAAGAAGCCAAAACATATTCATTACGGTTTATCATACTATTACCAGACGATATCTGGTTTGCTTACTGCACATATTTTCTATTTTATTGCATTCTATTTCAATGTAAATTACTGCTTTATTTTCTATTTTGCTATCTTTCTTCTTATTTTTTGTAATGTTATTATAGTGTTCTTAAAATAGGTCGCTATGCACCTAGGGGTGCAACAACTAATCGACTTAATCGATTAAAATCGATTACCAAATTAGTTGCCAACTAATTCAGTCGTCGATTCGTTGGTGACGTCATCACGTGTGTTTTACGCCCCGTTAAGCTCTAACTTTATTGGTCTTTGTATCGGTACTGGAGACATTTAAAAAATATATGTCATGTAGTATTGCTACATAGACATTATATCGCAGTCTCAGTGTCGCCAACTCGTTTCTAATATGCAAAAAGGCAAACAAATGCGTCTGTGATGTATTTTCGATCTTTCTCTCCCCCGCCTGCTTGCGAGGGGGCGGGGCAGTTTACACACGGGCAGCTGCAACATGCAGCAACACACACACGTGGGAGATGGCGGAGAGAACGCGCTCCGAGGTGGTTAAACTTTACCCGTCTCGATGTGGAGAATGCTCGTTACCAAAAGTGGAATAAGAGTTTAGCATGTAAGGGCGGTAACACGAGCTATTTGTCTAAACATTTATCAAAAGTGCTCCACATCCAGACGGAGGAATGCACCGGGTTCCACTGTCTTTCTAGCAGCTCTGCAGCCCCGTCCAGAGGAACGCTTTCAGTCAGGTGTTATGTATGCTAGCAGCAACACACGGAGTAACTACATTATACAAACATAATGATTAGAGGTAACAGAGTTATTTGCGGACTGTTGGTGACAGAGCCTTCAGTGTGGCATCCCCCACCCTCTGGAACTCTCTCCCCCCCGAAATCCGCAGCGCCCCAACCCTGGACATTTTCAAAAAAGCCCTCAAAACGCACCTTTTTACCGAGGCTTTCCCCACTGTATAGTTAGTTTCATAGGTTTATTTGTCCGCTACTTCCCCCCCCCACTCCCTTAACCTGTCTGCCTTTTTAAAACTTTCTAAAAGTTGATGGCTAAATAAGAGAGTTTGAGAAATTGTGCAAGGCATACAGTAATAGTCCGAATAGTTGATTAATCGTTTCATTAATCGATAGATTAATCGATTATCAAATTAGTCGTTTGTTGCAGCCCTATATGCACCACGACACCAGGTCAAATCCTCGTTCGTGGTAACCTACTTGGTAACAAACCTGATTCTGTTTCTGATTATCTGACAGAATATCTTATTAGGTGTTTAACTTGTGGAATATGTGGCTGTCCATATGGAGATGTGTGTGATAGTTGACTGGATTTGAGTGGGTTCATCAGGAGCGCAGGTCGCATGCAGCTTCAGGCACATCGTATAGATGGATTGTTGCTAATCTTTCTGTTTGTTCATTGGTTTCGCTTCATGGAGTTGCCACTGTTGCTGGTTCTGTTTGGATACAACTGCAATTTGGATTAGTTCCATTTATCTTTTTTCATTGGGCTCTGACAGTCCTCCATTTTTAGATTGATATTTTTTAGAATTAATCTGTGCAAAGCGGGTTGAGGTAAGCTTTCTGTTGCTCTGTTTGGGATTTACGACGTTTTGTAAATCAGTGAACATTAATCAAACTAGTTTGTATCATAAAACCTGCAAAGCTACCCGGTGGTTTGTATATTGGCACCTTTCTGGGTTTCTTTGCAAAAGTACTCGGATCTTGTAGTAAAGTAGAAGTACTTAGATCTTGTACTTGAGTAAAAGTAGAAGTACTCAGATCTTGTAGTAAAAGTAGAAGTACTCAGATCTTGTTCTTGAGTAAAAGTAGAAGTACTCAGATCTTGTTCTTGAGTAAAAGTAGAAGTACTCAGATCTTGTTCTTGAGTAAAAGTAGAAGTACTCAGATCGTGTTCTTGAGTAAAAGTAGAAGTACTCAGATCTCGTTCTTGAGTAAAAGTAGAAGTACTCAGATATTGTACTTGAGTAAAAGTACTCAGATCTTGTACTTGAGTAAAAGTAGAAGTACTCAGATCTTGTAGTTGAGTAAACGTAGAAGTACTCAGATCTTGTTCTTGAGTAAAAGTAGAAGTACTCAGATCTTGTACTTAGTAAAAGTAGAAGTACTCAGATCTTGTACTTGAGTAAAAGTAGAAGTACTCAGATCTTGTACTTGAGTAAAAGTAGAAGCACTCGGGTCTTGTACTTGAGTAAAAGTAGAAGTACTCAGATCTTGTACTTGAGTAAAAGTAGAAGTACTCAGATCTTGTAGTAAAAGTAGAAGTACTCCGATCTTGTACTTGAGTAAAAGTAGAAGTACTCAGATCTTGTTCTTGAGTAAAAGTAGAAGTACTCAGATCTTGTACTTGAGTAAAAGTAGAAGTACTCAGGTCTTGTACTTGAGTACAAGTAGAAGTACTCAGATCTTGTACTTAGTAAAAGTAGAAGTACTTGACACTTGATTAGATTTCACATCATTCATCCACATCTGTGAATTAACTAAAGGTATTAAATACATGTAGTGTAGTAGAAGTACACCATGTACCTCTGAACTGTAGTGGAGTAGAAGTACAGAGTACTGTAGCATCAAATTGAAGTAGCCTACTCAAGTAAAGTACAAGCACCTCAAAATGATACAGTACTTGAGTAAATGTACTTAGCTACTTCCCTGCTCTGAAATCAATAATGATAATAGGACATAAGTTCCTCCTAGGATCATAGTTTCTGAATTTTCCCGAAGGTCACAGGAATATATCCTGCCGTAGAAAAAGGTCTGGAAAACAGCATCTGGTTAGTTACACATCTGTCAAGGACAAGTGTCTCTCTTAAAAGTCTGTTGCATTACAACACTCTGAAAGCACGAGGTCACAGTGTACGCATGTCCTCTTTGCTTCCCTCCAAACCGTCAAAAGAGATGTTGAAGCCAGAAAATACACAAGTACATTTCGACGTGCTTTACCAAAGTAGCAAATGTCCTCTCCAGGCACCCATTCATATTTAACGCCGCTGCTTTGGAGGAGAGATTTGCCTTTAAAATGTAGATTCTTAGCCACAACAGCTGAGCCGTGCGTACTGTAATAGTGCTGGCAGAGTTTTCTATAAACACATTCGAACGAGATATTCCCGAGACACAGAATTAGCCTCGGTAAGTTTATTTTTGCCTTTTTTGTTGTCCCAGAACTGCCCGACATTAGTGCCCACGTCTCTGCCCATAAGCTGATGTGATTGCAAACAAATAAACCCACAAAGAAAAACATGTGTGGTGAGCGCACTGCCAGCCAAGTAATCCTGTGATCGACTCCGTTCTTCACGGAGAGAGAGAAAAGGAAAGAGAAGGAGGGGAAAACGTCTGGCACGACTTTCGCCCAAAACGTTAGCGGAGAGGATTTTGTGGTGTTGAAGGTCGTCTCATAGTGTTTCTACTTTGTCTGAGAAAATCTCTGCTCAAATACCGCCTGGACCCTTCTGGGAAAACCTGATGAACCCTCGGCTTGTGCAGAAAGGTTGTTCAGCAGGAGAGGAAGAACACTACGAGTGTGCTGAGGTGTGGAAGTCTCTAACTGGATCACACTGAAGGGTGTGAAGTCAAAGGAAGGGAGAAGTGAACTAATTTAAGTAGTAATTTAAAGAGGACATATAATGCTTACTTTTAGGTTCATATTTGTATTTTCTGACATGTTTACGTGCTCTAATGTTGAAAAAGCTCTTAATCGTTCTCGCACTGTAAAACAAAAAATCTTGCAAGTATATTCGTCTAATTGTCAGAATACGTCTTTACACTCGATATAATAATAATACATTTTATTTTTAGGCGCCTTTCATGACACCCAAGGACACCGTATAATTAAAAAAATAAACGCTAATCGGCAACAGAACAAGATAAAAACACAAACAGGAAGTCATGGAGGAGACAGTCAAGTGGACACAAATGGGACATATAATGGTGGCACTACAGCGAGGAAGCAGATTTGAACAGGTGGGTTTTTAATTGGGATTTGAATATGGTGGTGGTGTCTGACTGTCGGATGTGCGGGGGGAGGGGGGAGGGGGTTCCAGAGTCTGGGAGCAGTGCAGCTAAAAGCCCGAGCACCCGCGGTGACGAGGTGGGGTGATATAAGACCCGATAACTGAAGAGGTTACAATGCAGTGAGATAGAGGGTTTGGTTTTTATATAATGCATCTTCAAAAACATCTTATTTCGTATCTCAAATGAAACAAGCGTTTGGTAACACTTTATATTAAGGTACACGAATTCAACTAGTTGTTCATTAACATGCATATTAGCAGTATATTGGCTCTTTATTAGTCGTTATAAAACACTTATGAATGCCTTATTCTACATGACCGTATTCTACAAGTACTAAACCATTAGTTAAGATTTTTTCCTCAATAACCCTCTAATTCAGGGGTGTCAAACTCAATTTCATCTCGGGCCACATCAGCATCAAAGGGCCGGTTTTATATACATACAAAAAATACATATATAAATATTTAATACATTTAAAAGAATGTATTATATTACATTATTGCCGTCTGCATTGGATTATTATCGGATAGGGTAATAACTTAAGTCTCTTCAGTGAGAATGTCACAAAATGATTTAAAAAGAAAAGCCAAATTCTGGAAAAAAAGTCAAAATAAAATAAGTGACATTTTGAAAAAAAAGTCAGATTCGGAGAAGAAAAGTCAAACTTGAGATGCATTGTGGGACATGTAGTTTATGGGCAACGTGCTTCTGTAAAGTAGCATGTAACCGTATAGTGAACATATTATATTCTTTGCAGGCTCTTGTGGGGCCACATGAAATTTAGTCACGGGCCGGATTTGGCCCCCGGGCCTTGAGTTTGACACTCCTGCTCTAATTAGTGCTTACTTATTGCAAGTAAGGACGTGTTGGACATGAGTCTGAATATGCTCAATATGGGCCTAAGTATCAGGGTTGAGCAAAGCAGGCAGAACCCAAATGCAGGTTTAACTGAAAAAATACCTTTATTGCAAGGATACAACTAGACCAGTGCTTCTCAAAGTGTGGTCCGCGGACCACTGGTGGTCCGTGAGCGCCCCCTAGTGGTCCGTGAGTATATTGGTAAAATGTCACATTTGAAATAAATTAATTAATTTGAGTTTTCCGCACTCTCGCGGGAATATCTCCGCAATGGAGCGAGCTTAAGTTTCACTTTCAATTGCATGATATAGCCCGGATAAACACCTTCATCACACATGTGGCCACTTGTTTGTACCATTTTCAGGCGATTTGTAAAAAACGATGTGTTTTGGGATATTTGTGGAGTTAGGTGGTCCGCGAGTGTTTTTTTATTGGTTAAGTGGTCCTTGGTATGAAAAAGTTTGAGAAACACTGAACTAGACATGCAGAGCAGAACTCTCTCCCCTGTGAACACTTTAAACACAACAAGGATCTCACGACGACAGACAGACAAACCAGAACTTAAATGCACACAAGACTAATCACACAAACAAGACACACAGGTGAGGAGGGAGGAGAACACACAGGGGCACCAGGTGAACACAACAGGTAATCAGGCAGGAGGGAACACAGAGACAGGAAGCAACAGACGAGACGGGGGGGGTGAATACTTTTCAAAATAAAACCAAAGACAGATCTCGACATGACAAAACACAACACAGGCAGATTGTGACACGGACGCCCCGTCTACACGACAGGCATCGAAAAACGCTTTCAACGCTTCGCCCATTCACTTGAATGGGGTGACGTAGAAGATTTTGAATCTTCGCCGAACTGCATTGTGGGGAGCGGAGCATGGCTTTGCATCGTGAGCATCAAAAGTTGAGCAATGTTCAACTTTTGATGCTCCCGATGCTTTCGAAGCTGGCATCAGCCAATCAAATCCCGACAGTAGAAGCGCTAGCCAATCAGACCGCGTGCAAGCTGGGAGAGCCAGACCGCAGTTAAATTCCTCATATTCCAAACGAGAAGTTACGGTAGCAAATCACCCGGTTCTTTACGACCAGAACTATTAACGGGATACAAACCGGAGGAACCAGGCATGGAGGGAGGTGGCAGAGACAGTGGGGGAAACTGGTGGGGTTTCGCCTGTTTGGGGATTTTATATCCAGTTTACTTCGTTTTAACATTGCTATTGCTTTGTGTGCCGGGGGCGGGCGGGAGATTCCTGATTGGTTGTTGGTCGCGTTGCTCGCAAAATATCGGCAAGCTTCAAGATTTGTTGATGCCTGTAGTGTAGACGGGCCGTAATAAGGCATTAGTTCCACAAGAAGAGTACTTCTCCCATAATAACACCTACCAAATATGATTCTTATGAAACAAGACATGAAACTAAAGTGTCAAAATAACTCAGAATATGTTCCCTATTTAAAGTGAAGTCTCGTTCATAACAAATAAGCTAGTAGTTTGTCTCTATGTTAATGAACAACGAGTTGATGGTGAATATGTGTACCTGAAAAGTTTTACCAAAAATTCGTATTGGAAACTCACCAAACAACTTCAGAAAACCTGTGCGCATTTCAGGCTTATTGTGTAGCAACATTTACGGTTCCAGATCTCCTTTATCTAAATATCCCGTCTTATTTCAAGACATCTTACCAATGTTTGACTTATGACAAGCGGAAACACCTTCTTTGTTCTTTTGCTTGATTTTGGAGCAGCTGTTTTAGCGTACGTGTGGAAGAGTTGATTCTGTCTTCTTTAATTCAACCCACTTTGACCAACCCTGACATTCTTTCCTTTAATGAACAAGTAAGTCAGACCAGTTTGTATAGCGTGTGTAAAAATGTGGACGTTTACCTGACTTTTTGGAAAATGAAAGTGAGTGAAAGTTAAATATTTAACTTATGGTATTTTATTACTTTGCTGGAAGTATGTCCTTTAAACAGATAAGCACTTTAAAACACTAAATTCAGAGGCATTTTTTTTAATTGCATGATTTCTTTCATAGTTTTGTTTCACATGTGCATTGTCAATTTGAATGTTTTTATAACCAAGCATACTAGTATAAATACTTTTTCTAGGTAGCTTTAGTATTAAAGGTGGGGTAGGTAAGTTTGAGAAACCGGCTCGAGATACACTTTTTGTTATATTCCATGGAATGCTCTTAACATCCCGATAGCAATGAATATCTGAAGTGCTTTGACAACAAATCCATAAAAAAATGTCATCTGTAGAAGCCGTAATACTGTAAAAAGTACAACCTACCTGCCTGCCTGTCAGCCTTCCATCGGGGCACAAACATATCTCGTGCCCTCATTGGTCATGTGCGCGTTCATGTGTGTTGGGGGAGGGGCTCTGTGAGGAAGGGGCAGATTTTCTCCGGTTGTGTATTTTCAAATTCTAGCGATCTCGAGCTGCTTTCTCAAACTTACCTACCCCACCTTTAAGGGTTTATGCTCTCAAAGTAGCTAACGCAACATCGACTACTTTTCTGATTTCCCCCCTACATTGTCAAAGGTTTAATAAAGGGTTTTCTTCATGATAAATGCTGTCTTTTCGCTATTTCTCACACAGTAAAACTCTAAAACCCGGGGCAGAGTATAAAACCATGACAACGAATATTAAAGAAGTACAGGAGCTCTCTCCTCTTTGCTTCAGATTGTCGAAAATGTTTGTATTGTAACACAAAATCCATCCTTGGCAGAGATGTAAATTCCAACTCTGTCAGAAGTAGTGTGTGTGTTGGAGTGTGTGTGTGTGTGTGTGTGTGTGTGTGTGTGTGTGTGTGTGTGTGTGTGTGTGTGTGTGTGTGTGTGTGTGTTGCTCCTGATGAACATGCCAGTGCTCTCACACACCACTGAGCAGTGTGAGAATAAAAAAATCTGCCTAGGCTTCACATCCCAGCGCTGGCTCGTAAATGAAAATCCTCGCATATGTGCTTCCCATATTATCTCCGCCTCACTGCTATAGATATGCTTATTAACATGTTTGGAGCTTTAATTATAATTACTATCATTCTTCCGGAAACCAGCAATTAGCTCTGGCTGCTCTGTAATGTGGATAATTCAATTTCTCTCTTCGCTGCGTCCTGCTCATTACGGGAGAGGACACTGACGTTGCCTTTTGTTTGTTTGATATGTATTATTGTTGTTTTCCTGCAGTGTCTTTATCTCCGGTGTGATATTACACCTGCATGCAGAGGTGGGAAGTACAAATACTTCGTTACTGTTCTTAAGTACATCTTTCTGGTATCAGTACTTTACTCCACTACTTCATTTGCTGACAACTTTCTACTTTGACTTCTTACATGTTGAACCTAAATACCTGTACTTTCTACTTCTCACATGTTGAACTCAAATACCTGTACTTTCTACTTCTTACATGTTGAACACAATACCTGTACTTTCTACTTCTCACATGTTGAACTCAAATACCTGTACTTTCTACTTCTTACATGTTGAACACAAATACCTGTACTTTCTACTTCTTACATGTTGAACACAAATACCTGTACTTTCTACTTCTTACATGTTGAACTCAAATACCTGTACTTTCTACTTCTTACATGTTGAACCCAAATACCTGTACTTTCTACTTCTTACATGTTGAACACAAATACCTGTACTTTCTACTTCTCACATGTTGAACACAAATACCTGTACTTTCTACTTCTTACATGTTGAACACAAATACCTGTACTTTCTACTTCTTACATGTTGAACTCAAATACCTGTACTTTCTACTTCTTACATGTTGAACACAAATACCTGTACTTTCTACTTCGTACATGTTGGACACAAATACCTGTACTTTCTACTTCTTACATGTTGAACACAAATACCTGTACTTTCTACTTCATACATGTTGAACCCAAATACCTGTACTTTCTACTTCTCACATGTTGGACACAAATACCTGTACTTTCTACTTCTTACATGTTGAACACAAATACCTGTACTTTCTACTTCTTACATGTTGAACTCAAATACCTGTACTTTCTACTTCTCACATGTTGAACTCAAATACCTGTACTTTCTACTTCATACATGTTGAACCCAAATACCTGTACTTCTACTTCTTACATGTTGAACTCAAATACCTGTACTTTCTACTTCTTACATGTTGAACACAAATACCTGTACTTTCTACTTCTTACATGTTGAACACAAATACCTGTACTTTCTACTTCTTACATGTTGAACTCAAATACCTGTACTTTCTACTTCTTACATGTTGAACACAAATACCTGTACTTTCTACTTCTTACATGTTGAACTCAAATACCTGTACTTTCTACTTCTTACATGTTGAACTCAAATACCTGTACTTTCTACTTCTTACATGTTGAACACAAATACCTGTACTTTCTACTTCTTACATGTTGAACTCAAATACCTGTACTTTCTACTTCTTACATGTTGAACACAAATACCTGTACTTTCTACTTCTCACATGTTGAACTCAAATACCTGTACTTTCTACTTCTCACATGTTGAACTCAAATACCTGTACTTTCTACTTCATACATGTTGAACTCAAATACCTGTACTTTCTACTTCTTACATGTTGAACTCAAATACCTGTACTTTCTACTTCTTACATGTTGAACACAAATACCTGTACTTTCTACTTCTTACATGTTGAACACAAATACCTGTACTTTCTACTTCTTACATGTTGAACACAAATACCTGTACTTTCTACTTCTCACATGTTGAACTCAAATACCTGTACTTTCTACTTCTTACATGTTGAACTCAAATACCTGTACTTTCTACTTCTTACATGTTGAACTCAAATACCTGTACTTTCTACTTCTTACATGTTGAACACAAATACCTGTACTTTCTACTTCTTACATGTTGAACACAAATACCTGTACTTTCTACTTCTCACATGTTGAACTCAAATACCTGTACTTTCTACTTCTCACATGTTGAACTCAAATACCTGTACTTTCTACTTCTTACGTGTTGAACTCAAATACCTGTACTTTCTACTTCTCACATGTTGAACTCAAATACCTGTACTTTCTACTTCTCTCATGTTGAACTCAAATACCTGTACTTTCTACTTCTTACATGTTGAACTCAAATACCTGTACTTTCTACTTCTCACATGTTGAACTCAAATACCTGTACTTTCTACTTCTTACATGTTGAACTCAAATACCTGTACTTTCTACTTCTCTCATTTCCCAAACAGCTGGTTCCTTTAGTCTGAATGTGTGTTGGTGCGTGGTCATTATTCTTTAGAGTCACTGCGTGCCTATTGGTTGGAACACGATCCGTGTATCCATCACTTCCTGGTCTTCTCTAAAGAAGAGGGACCAATGGAAACGTTGTCATGTTGCCGTTGTTCAGCATGGAAACATTCATTAGCTAACAATGACATTATTGTTCTATTGATATAAAGGGAGGTCAGGTACTCTTTAAAACAGCTGCTAGCTATGGGTACTTTTTACTGAAGTACACTTCAAAGCCTCTTTACTTTGACTTGAGGAAAGAAGTTTAGTCAGTACTTCTACCAGAGTATTTTTAAACACGAGTATCTGTATTTCTACTTGAGTAAAGGATGTGTGTACTTTGCGCTCTCTGCTGTGATTTAACGTCTTACCTGGGATGTTTGGCCGTCCCTCTGGAGCTGGAGATATTGGTGCCGTGTGCAAAGCTGGACTCAGAAACGGTTCCCTGGCGAGACTGGGAGGAGCGTTTGAAATACTGCGGGAAACAAACAACAACAACAATAAGGTTTTATCACCGTCAACGTGTCATGAGGAATCCGTCAGATACATTACTACTGAAACGATGATGTCGGAGAAGTTGTAATTTCATGCAAAACAAAGCGTTCCCACTCAGATAAAACCTTTCCTTTTTCTGAAGCATGGTATATTCACACATTTCTTTCTCACATGCTGAGACCCTCGAGGCCTTTCTGCCTTGATTCAGTTGATTGTCAGAGTCTAGTTACATCTATTTCTGCTTCAAAATCATTCTTGCTTTCAGGGATTCAGGAACATGGTGCGGTGTGGAGAGGAGAGGGCGGCTGCACGTTGATAAAGTACAACCTTCTAGCAATGGCAACGTCACTGCGGTCAAGACTTCACGAATGACGGCTAACAAGCTAAAGAAGAAAACAGAGATAGCTTTGAAAGACTGCTGCTGCTGAATATATTTATGATGTATTGGATTGGATTATTTGGTTGTCAAATGTATCTGCTCAAAATGTAAATATGTAAAATAGTTATCCAGGCTTTATAAGTGCACAGTACTGTTGCAAAGACTCTATAACTTACAGCACTTTGAACTGCTGTCGTATCTGAAATCTGCTGTATAAATAAACGAACCTTAAAGGTGGGGTAGGTAAGTTTGAGAAACCGGCTCGAGATCGCTAGAATTTGAAAATACACAACCGGAGAAAATCTGCAACGTCCTCACAGAGCCCCTCCTCCAACACACACGAACGCGCACATGACCAATGAGGGCACGAGGTCAGTCTGTGCCCCGAGGTCAGTCTGACAGGCAGGTAGGCCATCCAATCCAGCGCCACGGCTTCGACAGATGAATTGTTTTAATGGATTTGTTGTCAAAGCACTTCAGATATTCTCTGCTATCGGGATGTTAAGAGCATTCCATGGAATATAACAAAAAGTGTATCTCGAGCCGGTTTCTGAAACTTACCTACCCCACCTTTAACCTTAACCACATTCCCCGTTAGACCACCTACACAAAACAGACTTCAACAGGTGTGCAATACCTCTGCCTGTACATCAGGGGTGTCAAACTCAAGGCCCGGGGGCCAAATCCGGCCCGTGACTTCATTTTCTGTGGCCCCACAAGAGCCTGCAAAGAATATAATATGTTTACTATAGGTTACATGCTACTTTACAGAAGCACGTTGCCCATAAACTACATGTCCCACAATGCATCTCAAGTTTGACTTTTCTTCTCAGAATCTGACTTTTTTTTCAAATGTCACTTGAATTTGGCTTTTCTTTTTTAAATCATTTTGTGACATTCTCACTGAAGAGACTTAAGTTATTACCCTATCCGATAATAATCCAATGCAGACGGCAATAATGTAATATATAATACATTCTTTTAAATGTATTAAATATTTATATATGTATTTTTTGTATGTATATAAAACCGGCCCTTTGAGTACGACCATGATGCTGATGTGGCCCAAGATGAAATTGAGTTTGACACCCCTGCTGTACATATAAAAACTGTTGTGCAATACCTCTGACCATGTGCAATATATTCTACACTTATGTGCAATTTATGCAATTTGCTACTAGCTCAAACTCACTTTATGTAAATATTACTACCTATTTTTCTCCACATTTGTATTTACTTAGGCTTTTAATTTGCACTGTGCCTCTGCTACAGTAATAATAATAATACATAAGATTTGTATAGCGCTTTTTCCCAATGCTAAAGGACGCCGTACATTTCCTCGCTGAGCGGACGAATAAAGCTTTCCTGACCCTGATTAAGATATGTAGCTACATTAGCTTTTTCACTGCCCACCACCCGTTTGGCTATATACACACTTTATCCCCCACATGATTGAAATCAAACCATTTTGAGAAGAGAAAGGTTTGTTTTAGCTCCACATTTTTGTATAATTTTACTTACAATGTGCCAACGTTACTGGCTCAAAGTCACTTTTGAAAAACATACATTTCTTTCACCACATTTGAACCTACTTAGGCGTTTTGTTTGCACTGTACCTTAGCTGCTGTAACACGGTACATTTCCTCACTGATTATGACAGTGTCTATTAGCTATTTCACTGTCCGAGAAGTTGAACACACACTTACAATTTGAATGGGAACTTATGGGGTATGAACTCCCGGACTCTCGGACGTGTAATTAGCTAAAGTGTTGTTGTTTATTGATATCAGACAATGATACTACAGATTATTCAATTATTATTTAAATATTTCGTTTAGTTATTGCATTCATTTGTATAGTACTGTATCATGTCTGGATCATCTTTTGTTTCATTTGTATTTTCTTTGGTTTTACACGCTCGAAAAAAATAAATAAACTAAACTAAACTAAACTGGTCCCTTACATCGCATTCATGCAATTTAAAAGTTTCCCAACGTGAGCTGAGAGTAACAAAAAGTTGTCGTGAGAGTTTTAAACAAATGTCTTTGTCCATCGCTGTTTTATGACATTATTGGATGTTTTCACACTTCAACGTTTCCCAGAAATGATTGGAAAGATACAATTTGAGAAGAGAAACATTTGGTTTAGCTTCTCACGTAGACATTTCTTCTAAGTTGATAACGTTTTGGAAACAATTGCCATGTTTTCAGTGCGATTCAGACACATGCAATAACTCAAAATCTCGCTGACAGCAGCTTTTCCCAGGACACGAGAATGAGTTATTTCAAAGCCTTAAACTAATTGAAATATATGAAATTGACATTCTGATAACAGCCTTTGTAGTCATGTATACATGCACTTCGTTTGCATATCATCCGATCTATTTCATACGTTTTATCATCGTTAGGCGGAGAAGTCATAATCATTAATAAGCACTGAGTTAATCAGTTGGAACGTTTATCAGTAATCTATGCAATTAAGTTTCAGTACATTTAAATAAAGACATATTCGGATCTAATGGGGAATTAAAACATGTAGAGCGATGGAGAATCACAAAAACAGCCCATAAGACTATCTTTACAGTACAAAAAAGTGATTAATTTCTGCAACAAATACCATATTTTCGCCTATTTTCGCAATTCTTCTGAACCCTGAAACAAAACTCATGGCTATTTTCGTCGTTTTTAGCGCAGTGAATAAGTCACGATGATGATTTTCTGACGAGATTTACCACATGTCCTTCGCTTAGTTCAGAAATCCATTCCTTTTATACTACTGCCGTATATCTTTCTCTTTACTGCTTTCCCTTTGAATCTCTTTCTCATTCCTCGGTCCCTTCTCCTTCCCTTTGCAAACCGCCATGACAGGTTTCTAAATCAGCACTAAAGCGGTCCTTAATAAGTCCCAAGTTCACCCTTTTAACTGTTTCCATGTTCTCCCTATTCTCTGAGAGACCCTGGATGAGGCAAAACCATTTGATATGCTGCACAACTATGGCCAGGATCCGTTGAACTTTCAGAATATACAGCGGTGCAGTGACAAGCCCTAAAACCCCCAAGCGAGTTAGCATTGTACCACTTCCTGTTCCCTCGTCTCTGAGCCAATGGGATCTCTCCATAGGATTTTGGAAAATAGCTGAACTAAGGTCTGTGGTCGAGACACATTGAAGAGACGGATCACGTTACGACATTAAATCCATCAGCAGGGACCCCACGGGGGGTTTCTGAAGAGTTGACGTGTCTGAAAAACGATGGTTGTTACCAAGTGGCTGAACAGGACTACAGAAGTTGTCGAGGCCGCTGTACGTCATGACGCCGAACACGTAAGCACGGTCATGCCTCCTGCAGACTGTTCAAACAAACGCTTCAACTCGTTCCATTTAGATTCTGTACGTTTGAATATGGATCTTAAGTCGACGTTGAAGCAGCGACCCTGCTGTAGTTCCTTGATAGCATAACGTTAGCATTTTGCTTCTGGCTACTAGATTTACGATTAGAAAATTAGGAGATTATCCGGCTGAACAAAACGTGATCCGTCTCTTAGATGTGTCTCAACCACAGACCTTATTTCCAGCTATTTTCCAAAATGACATTACATTGCATTTAGCCGACGCTTTTATCCAAAGGGACTTACAATAAGTGCGTTCGACCAACCAGATACAAACTAGAAGAAAACAGAATCATAAAGTACATCAGGTTTCATAGAGCCAAGTATTTCAAGTGCTACTCAACTGGCTTTAGAGGAGCCAGTCCTTTATTAGTATATAAGTGCTTTGTTAGTAGTTCTATCGCTCGAAGTGGAGTCGAGAGAGATGAGTTTTCAGTCTGGAAGGTGTGTGAGCTTTCTGCGGTCCTGATGTCAATGGGAGCTCATTCCACCATCTTGGAGCCAGGATAGCAAACCCACGTGTTTCTGCTGATGGGAACTTGGGGCCTCCTCGCGGCGAGGGTGCAGCGAGTCGTCTGGCTGATGCAGAGCGGAGTGCACGTGCTGGGGTGCACGGTTTAACCATGTCCTGGATGCAGGAAGGGCCAGATCCATTCGCAGCATGGTACGCAAGTACCAGTGTCTTGAAGTGGATTCTAGAAGTTACCGGAAGCCAGTGGAGGGAGCGGATGAGCGGCGTCCAAAATGCTATGGAGAAATCCCATCGGGGGTTTTCGTCGAGGGAACCCATGCGCAGCTGTAAACACGTCATCCCTGCAACACTCTATTGGGTTCAATAGATTTTCCAAAGGGGGGTTCGTTTAGCGTGAAACACTACGAGAAAGTAGTATTTCTGCTTAAAAGTGAGCGATGATTGAGAGTCCGAGCTAAACATTTCAGATGTATCTCACACTGCTCTGTCCCTTCCATTCACGTTTTATTATCTTTGCTTTTAAATGGGTGTTTTTGAATGTTTGAATTTTCTGTTTCTTAAAGCTCTTAATGTCTTTCATGTTTGTAAAGTACTTTGAATGGCCTTGTGTTGAAATGTGCTTTAGAAATAAACTTGCCTTGCAATAAAAACATTTTTTTTATTTGCCGCATCGCGATGACGAGCCGGACTCAACATCTGCAGTGACCTCAGAAGAACACGATGCAGCACAAGAAACATCTTTAGATTTTAAACTTTAAACACTTAAGATGCGAGGAGAGTGGCGCTGGTTTGATTTCTTAACTTCCACACCATGTGACCGTTTTCTCTCCTCAGCATCGTCTAGACGTCTACTAGACTTTTGGCACCATATCTGTCTGAGT
Source organism: Pseudochaenichthys georgianus (assembly GCF_902827115.2). Classification (NCBI taxonomy): domain Eukaryota; kingdom Metazoa; phylum Chordata; class Actinopteri; order Perciformes; family Channichthyidae; genus Pseudochaenichthys; species Pseudochaenichthys georgianus. The sequence continues at coordinate 117,961 of NW_027263109.1, forward strand.
TTCATTTCCTGCTCACAAGGTTGCCACTGGTATTCTCTTGTTAGCACACTCTGGCCTCATTAGCGCCACAGCTGCTGCAGAAAGTGACCGTTCAGACGTCTGATGGCTGATTGGTGCTCGTGACACAGACTACCACCTCCACTGAAGTAGAGATGTAGGTGATTAGAAAGCAATTATCTCAGAGTGAAGGAGAGAGACTTTTGCTCTTACAAAATCAAATCCATTCCACTTGCTGACTGAGAGAAAGCCCAAATCACTGAAACTCCGTCCCATGTTTTCACTGCTACTTCGCACCAAGGCGGATTCTCCCATAGCGCGCGCATGTTCAAGGAGGGTTGCCGTAGTTGGACAGCTCAGATCTGTTGTACGAAGCGATGCCGGTAGCGGAGGTAAGGCACACACCAAGTGTTCAGGACATTGTTAATACAGCGAAAATCAAAGCTGACGATCTCTTGGTTTGATATGTTTTCTCCCCCAGACAACATGGACATAAGAACACTTCAAAGAAGAGGAAAGTAAGTCCTCAGCTGGTAGCAGTTAATCAGTTAGCAGTGATGGCGGCGGCGGCGTCTCACTTCTGGAGAGGAGTTTCGTCTTCATGTCATGATAGAGAGATACAAATACTGAATAGTTCAGATGAGAAAAGGCATCGAAAAGCCAGGTTGCTATTTATCATGTGAACAGGGAACATGAATAACCCATCGCTCTGTGCTCATGTAAACACCGTGAGGGAGAGACGCAGTCAGTGTGTTTGACTGGAGCCTCAGTTCGATAATGCGGCTTTCACACCAGCGCTTTTCAGTTTCTAGCTCCGAGCGGGAGCTTTTCTGGTTCAGCTCCGGTTTCCCTTTTCAGCTCCCGCTCTGTGCACACCGCCCACTGGCGCCCCAGAGCTGCCCCTGCTGCGTCATGACGTCACCGTTTACATCGCTGATTTGCTCCCCAATGGCAGCCATTACGGCGCTCACAAGAACAACAACAACAACGGGGAACTGCGTCGGGTCGATGATCGTGTTGCTTTTAATCACACGAAGCCAGAATAAATTGAATAACGACTTCTCCAACCTTATACTTTTCTCCAGAGTGCCGTGGTTCATTGTTTATTAATGTGTTTCTGCGGCATTTACCGACCGCTGCAGAGCTGCTCTTCCACGGGAGTTTATTCTCCCAGTTAGCTCCCGTTAGCTCCCGTTAGCTCCCGGTTAGCTCACACTGCAGTGCTGGCTGCTCGTCCACAGGAGTTTATTCTCCCAGTTAGCTCCCGTTAGCTCCCGTTAGCTCCCGGTTAGCTCACACTGCAGTGCTGGCTGCTCGTCCACAGGAGTTTATTCTCCCGTTAGCTCCCAGTTAGCTCCCGTTAGCTCCCGGTTAGCTCACACTGCAGTGCTGGCTGCTCTTCCACGGGAGTTTATTCTCCCGTTAGCTCCCGGTTAGCTCGCACTGCAGCGGCCGCTCTAAAGTATTCACTGTCCGACTCACACAAGCAGCTGATGCATATCCCCAGTTCCCCTTAGCCTAAGTGAATGTGTGTCAGTCTGAATTGACACTGTTTGGCATCACAACGCTGTTATGAAAGTTTCTCTGGTATAAAACGGGTGATGTTGGCATAGCAACCGAAGCTAAACTGACTACTTGCATCCGATAGCGACAGCTGGAGCTGGAAATGAAGCGGATTCCGGAGCTAAGAGCCGGCGCAGCTCCGGTGTGAACAGGAAAACCCGGCGCTTTTCAGGCTCTAGCTCCGAGCCGGAGCTGAAAAGGCGCTGGTGTGAAAGGGGCATTAGAGATTATTTTCCGAGTTCTTTCTCAAAATGGTAATGTGCGTTATGTTTTAATTATACTCCTTATCATTCAGAAGCTTGTTGTGTGTGTTTATGTTTTACTGAGTGCTTATAGGCCATTTCCATCCAGTATTCAGTTATTTCTGTGCACATTACAGACTAGCTAATATTCTTGGGACTTTGAGTCTTCAAAATGTGCAATGTCACCGACTGGGACTTACTTTAGAGTCAGTTGTATTTCATTCAGTAGACTTGTTATGGTTCAATGTGAAAGAGTATACTGCTCAATACATAGTGATCACTTCACCACCTCTCTTGACTTCTAGGCGCTTGAGAGCGAGTCAGAGGCAGAACAGGGACAGTGGAGAGAGGACCGGTGCTGAGGTGAGTGATGAAAGGGAAAGGACAGTTTAGAGTAAATGTGATGTGGACTCTCATCCAGAGTGTTGAGGAAATCAGTGGGGATACTGAACAGGAAGCATTTCAGGAAAGGGGCGTCATGTGACCAATACAGACAGAAGAGCAGCATCTAAGTCGATGATACCATTCCAGGTGAACTTAACATCCGTATGGAGTCAGATCAGTCTCAATATTAATAAATGCTCACAGAAGGATTCACAAATGTATTTTGCGATTTATATATAAACGACTCTCCACAACAACATCTCTCAACGCACTCACAAATAGTGCTGCGTACCGGTACGCCGAACCGGTACTGGACTTGTAAAAAGTTTCGGTTCAAGTCCGGTTAAAACCGGAACGTCAGGAACCGGTACTTGGACTCGCAAAAAAACTAGCACTTACGTATATTCTGGTGTCTGTGGTTATTTAAACATTCCCTGATGAACGTTATTCAGTGTCAATAAATGAGTGCTAATCCCAGTGTGCTCAGTGTACAACATCACATGTCATTTCACCTTCGATTCACGGTTTGAAGACGTAGCATTTCCCCACATGCTAATGCTAACCGGAAGTGAAGAATTTTCAGAATAAAAGTATTAAGTAAATAGTGTGAACTTCCGGATTTTCAGAATAAAACTGATTTAAATTAAATAGTGTATTTAATTCAAAATTACGCCATATCAACATTGATTTTAATTTCTAACAGTATGTATGTACATCACTATGTATGTAGTATGTACTGTATAATGTAAACATTATTATTATATTGAACTTTGTAGTAGTTCACTGTAGTTGCTGTCATAAGTCATTTGTAGACTAAGTGGAAAAAGTGGTTTTTTTTACATTTGTACTTTTTAGAGAAATGTAGACACAAGTTGGAAGGGAGCACAATAAACCTGACGAGTTTGAATTTCAGTTGTTTATGAGTTAATTTCAATTGATAATTAGCTCACAATAAGTTCACTTTAGTTACTCGCACAACTTGACACAAGCCATGGGTTCAGGTCCGGACTTATAAGTCCGGACCTGAACCTGAACCTCTGGACTTGAGTCCGGACCTGAACCTGAATGTGAGTCCAGGTACGCAGCACTACTCACAAATATTTATTGTTGTATATAAATGTACAAAAAATGGGCATTTAAACTGCTTTTTATTAATTAAAAGACGGCTCTGAATTAATAATCAAATATGTTTCCTTTCTTTACGACTGGATGAAATTACAAAATGTACCCATCATTTTCCTCTCTCTCTCTCTCTCTCTCTCTCTCTCTCTCTCTCTCTCTCTCTCTCTCTCTCTCTCTCTCTCTCTCTCTCTCGAAATATATCATGTGACATCCTGTCTTAAAGGTGGGGTAGGTAATTTTTGAAAAAAAAATCTGCAACTTCCTCACAGAGCCCCTCCCCCAACACACACGAACGCGCACATGACCAATGAGGGCACGAGGTCAGTCTGTGCCCCGATGGAAGGCTGACAGGCAGGTAGGCCATCCAGTCACTTTAGCCGGCTCAGATGATTGGTCGAGCTTTTTACAGCGCCACGGCTTCCACTGATGACATTTTATGTTTTTCTTGTCAAAGCACTTCAGATATGCATTGCTATCGGGATGTTAAGAGCATTCCATGGAATATAACAAGTGTCTCGAGCCGGTTTCTCAAACTTACCTACCCCACCTTTAAAGTGGAATAAGTCAACGTCATGCTTGCAAGGGAGTAGCGTGGATACATTTTGTCTTCAAAAGTACACATTTGTTTAATCAAAGTGACACAATTTAAAATGCTAGCAGTCCCAGCTTTTGCATATTAATGATCCCCATTATACCAATAAATAACAGAAAACTCTTCAAAAGTGGAGCTTTGCCTCCTGTTAATTGCTCTATTACCACTGCTCATGAAATCACCGAATATTGTTTTCTTATTCTAAAGAATGCATTGTGGAGAAAACAAGTCTGATCCGTTGTGTATAAATGTTGCTTTTAAACCTTGTATTATTTATTTAATTTCTAAGCGAGAGCCAATGGGGAATTCACATGCAAATTAATTGTTTTTTTCTTGGTTGTTTTCTCAACCTACGCATTGCTTTATGTCCGCAGGCAATCACATAATCTAATTCCTGCACACAGAGCACCACGCAGGGTTAATGGTGTTTTAGGAGCTTGCACCCACACAAAGGCTGATTTTATTTCACTAATTTGCATTTGCCACAATTAAATCCTAATTACAATTGTTCTAATCCGACCGCACAGGGATTTTTTTGTGGTTTTTTTGCACACGTGTACAGTACACGTGTAGGGGTTTAAATTGGGCCGGGGCTGTCCGGGGCTAAGCACCGGCACATAGGAAAATGCTATGACGTCATGCCCCTCGCATATGTATGCAGCATGCCTATATTATATGTTTACACAAAAACTATATACATGTTAAAACTTTTCTTTCTATATGTTTAAGGTTCTTAATAATTCGAAAAATCAATAAAACACTCGCTGTAGGGAACATAAATAAGATGACGCGACGATGACTTGCACTTTTCAAATTTTTCGCGGGTTTCCCCTTTCTTTATTTTCTTCAAATCTACTTGGCTGATTGGCGACCACACAGTCTCTTCCGTCAGTCACACAGACAGCCGGCAGAGTGACGGCCCGTCCACACAGCGGCGTGCGCTGACGCTTGCAATCACATGAATCTCCCGCCCCTGACACACAAGCAGCGGTTTGATTGGCTAGAGCTTGTTCTGGCATATGATTTGATTGGCTGACGCCTCGCCGAGGCGTCAAAAGTTGAACATTGCTCAACTGTGTGGACGGGCCATGACAGGTGAATCCGGGAAAAGGTGTGGAGACAAATAGGTAATACGCTGACAGGTTTGATATTATTGATATTCTGGTTTTACGTTTGACTACCATTAAGTTAAATAACATTTTTTTGTTTGACTAACTTTTGATCAAATCAAGTGTTTCTTAAACTAAGAGAAAGACACCAGCCAATGGTCGATATTGTTGACTTTATTTTAGAATAGCAGATCTCTGCGACCAGCTATAGTTTGTTAGCTTTGTCAGTGAACGTGTGTCTCTGCACCGACCGCGGGACTCTGCTGCGGTTCCTCCGTGCAGAGCGCCCGTTTCCTAAACCATGCTATGCAGGGGCGGTTCTAGGGGGGGGGGGGGGGGACCCTCCAAAAAAGGTTACAATATTACAATTTATTGGAATTAAATCAAATCAGAGACCCGGATGTACAGTGGAGATTAAACTGTTCATTACCTTATAAAAGCAAATACTGTTTATGTTTTTTAATTAAATTGTCACTTAAATTTACCAAAACAAATACCAATTATTGTATTTTATGTTTATTTTACAAAATTACTTTATACTGTCTTTGTCAATTTAACCCGCTTTTATTGTACCCCTCTCATGAAACAACTGGCCCCAGCCTGATGCTGTGTATGTGTGTGCATAAAGCTGAGATATGCATATATTTATTTAAAGTGAGGCATGATGCAGAAATGAGTGAAGCAAAAAGGAGGAAACGTACAGACTTCTTTAAAAGGTATGCAAGACATCGCTGCTACTTAGCGTGTCAAAGCCATTTGTATCTTTTATTTATTCACCATAAGTTCCTTTGTTAATTATCCTACATTTAAATGCAGAGTTGAGCAGAACAAGGCAGGTGATGGGCGAGCAGGGTGGCTTGGAAAAGAGAGAGGATCAGAGCAGCGTAAAGAAGGGAAGGGAGTGGAGGAACTTGAGGAGAGGAGAGGAGAGGAGTAGAGCAGGCTGAGGAGAGCAGAGCAGGGAAGCAGTGTAGGAAAGGCTGACAACTTGCCTGACTGCTGGAATCAAAGTCAATTGGAATATTTTACGCAGAAATATCCATTTCTAATAGTTGGAAATAAAAAAATAGGATGCAAGTCATGCGGGGAAGGGGATCCCTTGGGGCAATGAGAACAGGGAAACAGGTTCTCATTCTCTACTGATGGCAGAACGGTAGGGTCGGCCCTATGGCAACAGCAATGAGAAGCAAATGAAAATTTTGAGAAAGAAAATAAATGAACATAGTGTCTCACAGAGTCACACATTAGCACAGGACATAGTAAAAAGACAAAATGAAGAAGCTTTAAAATCAAGCTTTCTAAAAACTCAAAAAGACATTTTGGCTTCACCATAATGTCTTTAGAGCGGCATCCATCGCCCTGGACTAATAGAACTACAAATGATAAATGGTGTAAATGTTGGCCGAGTACTCCACTCAAATGTTACATGTACAGACATTGTACATTTTATCTCAAAAGAAACGAGGGAAGCCCTCTTGGCAAGTATCACCGTGACACCCGACCAAAGCTAACTGCTCTTGTGGAAGAAAGCACATCATTAAGCAAGAAGTCTCGTCTTATTGTGTCCCTAAGAACGTCAGCTGATAGCTCAGAGCCAGTGACCTTAGATCTTCTCGAGCGAGAGAGTACAACTGCAGATGGTGTCATTAGTCAACGACTGAACTGTCTACAGAAATATGGTTTTCTGAAAGAATGTCTGGTGGGATTCTGCTCAGAAGGAGCCTCCGTAATGGCAGGCAGAAAGAATGGCGTCTACACAAAACTGAGAAGTAAGTACCCAGGCCTCATAGGCTGGCATCGTCTAAACCATAGGTTGGAGTTGTCTGTGTCAGATGCAGTCAAGCACTGCACCTGAAGGAACCACTTCACAGCTTCTCTTGACAAGCTATACCGTCTCTCTCATCAGTCACCAAAGAACTTAAGAGAGCTTGATGCTGCAGTCTCTGAAGTAGGTGTATGCTTGAGGAAGATTGGTCGCGTCCTCGGGATCAGGTGGGTGGCTTCATCTTTTAGGACAGTAAATGCTGTTTGGACCATGTAGGCTGCACTCTATCATCGCCTCACATCTGCAAGTGTAGATGTGAACCAGAGGTGGGGACTCGAGTCACATGCCTTGACTCGAGTCAGACTCGAGTCGCATATTGTTTGACTTGAGACTTGCTTGACTAACATGGATAAAAGACTTGACTTGACTTTGACTTGGTATTCATGACTTGAGACTTGACTTAAGCTTGAGACGGATGACTTGAAAGGACTTGACCGTTTAAAATTAAATATTGGCGTTTGTTTTTGTAGTGAGATATTACGTTTAGTTTTTTCGAAAAACGTGATTATAGCGCCGTGCGCGCAAACCTGGCAACCCACTAGAAGGCCGGAGTCTAGGTTAACACGGCAGCGGCTAGCGTTACTCCAAAAATAGTGAAGTTTGGATTCAAGGATTATTTTGTCGATGACGGTAATGAGAAGAGAACAGCGGTATGCAAGGTCTGCAGCATAAAGATCAGTGACACGACCACACAACATCCAACTTCATTCGTCACTACAGAAACCCCACGGAGAAAGGTGCGTGCATGTGTTGTGTTAGCTAGAATGCTAACGCTAAGTTTAAGCTACGTTAGATTTGGTTTCAAATCGATTAAGCAAAGAGAGAGAGAGAGAGAGAGAGATCGTTTATCTCCCCTGTGTTATTGATCAGAAGTTTCTGTGACCTTTTGAATAATGTAGTTCATCTACTTTTTAGTAGTTTGTTTAAATGTTTTAATTATGTTGTTTTTGTTTGTAGAAGAGCATCATTCCTTGATTTATTGTGAAATGAATCTGAACTTTTGGATCTGTTATGATGATAAGCTGAAGCCATTTCTAAATGAACCAAATTAAGTGAGTTTTAAATCTACTTAGTTTATAAGGAAATTATGAAGAGGAACAAATTAAATGATTTGAAATGATATCTCTGTAGGCGCTGACGCTGTTGGCGGTTCTAGTGCTAACAGAAACTTAAATTAAATATGTGTAATGGCATTTGCCATATGATTTTCTTACCTGGAGTTCTGCCTTTTTGAACATACTTTTTGAGTCCTAGCTTTATGGTCTGCAGTTCTAGCGTTAATATGAATCTAATATCATCAGTCTAAATTAGATTTCAATGATTAGCTGTGTGTGTAATGAAGATCATAGTGTGGGTTGAATCCATTTTCATAACTGTCAAAGAATATTTTAATCTGATCTGTGTATTTTAGAAACGTCTGTCTTTTCCTTAATGTGCCCTGTCTGTAACTTGAGGAGGACACTTGAGGAGGACACTTGAGGAGGACACCCTCACTGTGGGCGAGGGGTTTGGAGGCCCATGAAGAGTTGCGAAACAGAGGTCTTTGTTCTTAAATGTCTGGTATTGATTAGATGGAAGCGCGGGAATATAGGCCACTCCTTTGTTGATGTGTAGATCTGCGCTGTGCTCCTTTGTCTGCTCAGAGTTGGCTTGGGCCTTTCATGATGACAGTTGTGTGAAATACCTCGTGAACGCTCCGGCCGTTTGTCTCTCAATAAACTTCAGTGTTTGACTAAGGCCGATTCCAGCTTCCACTCCTTTCACTACTGAACATTGATTCTGCATTGCTAAACAGAAGTTTCTTCACTGTCTTTTAACTGATTTAATGTGGAAACTGGGCTTATTCATCAGCATGTCGTATGCCTTGACTTGACTTGCTTGACTCTCACCACAGTGACTTGGGACTTGCTTGATACTTGTAGGTCAGGGGTGTCAAACTCAATTTCATTGCGGGCCACATCAGCATTATGGTTGCACTCAAAGGGCCGGTTGTAACTTTAAGACTATATAAAAATACATATATAAATATATCATATATATAAAATAATGTATTATATTACATCATTGCCTCTGCATTGGATTATCATCGGATAGGGTAATAACTTCATAATTAACTCGGTCTGAAAGCAGAAGGGCAAATAATTGCAAGTCTCTTCAGTGAGAATGTTACAAAAATGATTTTAAAATAAAAGCTAAATAAAAAAAGTGACATTTTGAAAAAAAAGTCACTTCTGAGAAAAGGGCAAATTCTGAAGAAAAAAGTCTAATTTGAGATGCATCGTGCTCCATGGGCAACCTGCTTCTGTAAATCGCCATGTAACCGTATAACAAACATATTATATTCTTTGCAAGCTCTTGTGGGGCCACATAAAATGAAGTCGCGGGCCGGATTTGGCCCCCGGGCCTTGAGTTTGACACCCCTGTAGGTCAAGACTTGAGACTTGCTCATGACTTGCACATGTAGGACTTACTCCCACCTCTGATGTGAACCGTTCCTCAAATGATAGATGCACGTATGAGGGGCTAGCAGCAAAGCCGACGTCAGTTGCTTTAGTTAAAAATCTGGGACTGATGACGGATGCACTCGAGGAGCTGAAAGACCCGTCTGAGGCTCTACAGTCGAGAGACATTAGACAGTCTCAATCAGTACATCTGATTTTAAAACCACGAGCAGGAACCCAGACGGTGTCTGTTCTACAAACCCGCATGAGAGGCAGAGCAGCAAGGTGTTTTAATGGCATAGCACTACGCCATGACCCAAGGCAGAAGATAATAGATCCCACAGCGTGTTATGCAGCACTATGCAAACGCATGGAAACAAGGATGCTCACAAGTGAAGAGGAATGTTCTTGATACAAAGACATGGCCAAGCCCTCTACCATCAATGTATGGTGAGTGTGAAATAAGAGAGCTCTTTTGAAAACAGGATTCTCTGGTGTTAAGCAAAGTTATAGGGACTTTAAGGAGGATGCCAGAGTTCCTTCTGAAGCTTAACGGAGCGTCCACACTACAGCTTCAAAAAAAGCTTGGAGCTGGGCGTGTCTGGAGCTTGGGGATTTTATTCAAGAAACACGACCAACAACCAATCACATGAATCTCCCGCCCCCGACATACAAAGCAAAAAAAAACGGGGATTTTATGCGAGCAATATATATATAAACTCCCCAAACAGGCGAAAACCTACCAGTTTCCCCCACTGTCTCTGCCGCCTCCCTCCATGCTGGTTCCTCCGGTTTGTATCCCGGTAGGTGAAGAGGGTCTGGTCATACAAAACCGGGTGATTGCTACGGCGATAGTTAGTTTCTCCTCCGACTTTTTTTGAAATATAGAAATGAACGGCGGGATATCTCTCCCAGCTTAGACGCGGTTTGATTGGCTACGGCTTGAGCTGTCAGATTTTCAGAAACGGGATTTGATTGGCTGGCGCTGGCTACTCCGGCGTCAGAAGTTGAACATTGTTCAACTTCTGTCGCCTGAGACGGACCGCTCTGCTACCCACAATTCAGTTCGGCGAAAAAGCGAGGCTACGTGACGTCACCCCATTGAAAGTGAATGGGCAGATTGGAGTTTTCGATGCTGTCGACGCTGTAGTGTAGACGGTCCGTAAGGGAGAACCATTGCTGTGAGCAGTGCAGAGTGTGAGAGGGGCTTCTCACAAATGAATGCAGTTGTAACATCAATGCGCTCACAACTGAAAACTCAAAATGTCTCTGCTCTAATGTTCATTCAAATGGTTGGACCTCCTCTTACCTCTTGGGACCCCACAACACGTGAGGAAGTGGGTAGCTACCAGAAGGCCTGTAGACAAAGATGCACGACGCAGGCTTCCCCCCCATCAGCCCATCGGGGACTTGATGAAGGAGCTGGTCGTACAGACAGTAATGTTGTCGAACTGCTTATATTGATTTCATTCTTCAATCAACTCAGATAATATGTCTCTGTACTCACAGAGTTGTTTTTAATGTACTTGAGTGAGTGTGCAGAGAAATGTTGACTTAAAATGGCAATTTGAAGGTCTGTCATTTGTGAAAAATGTTTGTGTATATATGAATAATTTCAAATGTAAATTCATTCCAGTTAAATAATACTAATAAAAAGACGGTCTATTTGACTTTCTATGTTAACTTTCTCGATTGGTGCCATGACATCTGATACAGGAGCAGTTGCTTTAGGATTGGGCATCATATATTGCCCCCCCCCAAAAAAACCACAGCCCCCCCACATATCAAATCCCAACTTAACCCCCTACCGTAGATAACAGAGCCATATAGCCGGGCAGGTCATTACAAAGGCATCGGAGCTCTCCAGCGGTGGCCTGTCACAGAAACGAGCGCCTCTGATTAGCTCCGCAGGGCCCTTTGTTGGAAGCATTTGATCACGCAGCGAACTGGAGAGAAGCTGCGAGTTCTCCGATCTCTCTCCGTCAATCAGGCTCCAGCAGCAGCCCATCACGTATTCCACAGGTGTCCACGGTCACGCCGCATAATTGAAACTGCTCCGTCTCTTCCATCCAAAGTTCGATTTGCTAAGCTTTCGACGTCAGACTGCAGTGTGTGTGTGTGTGTGTGTGTGTGTGTGTGTGTGTGTGTGTGTGTGTGTATACCGGTACACGGCTATTATGGAGAGCAGCATCTCTGCACAAATCATAACAAATCATCTCCTCCGGATGTTCTGTCGGAGGCATACCAGTCCCTATCTTAGAGATTAAAACGTCCATTACTGTGCGCACACACACACACACACACACACACACACACACACACACACACACACACACACACACACACACACACACACACACACACACACACACACACACACACACACACACACACACACACACACACACACACACACACACACACACACACACACACACACACACACACACACACACACACACACACACACACTGGAGCAGAGGTACCTCGCCTGCAGCAGAATGAGAAAGCATCACTTTGTATGGATGACCTCTAAACAGTCTGTATTGTTGTGTCACCAAAGCTCCGTCTTCCTTTTAAAAGCCGAGATCTACTGTGTGTTCAAACTGAAAGAACGTCGGGTTACTCTGAGGCACTTTCACCCTTTGAGCTGACAGGAGGTTTGAAATGGATAAACAGTTAAACGCACTACTTGTTTCTTCCTGTAACTGTAGAAGCATCGTTAAGTCAGTAAAGATTAGAAAGGCTGATTGTTGATGTTTGAATAATTGTCGCCCACTTTCTTAGGTCGCTAGGATAATGTCCCACTTAAAAGTCGATATTTTCAGTTTACTCACAGGCTGAGAAATGAACAACCGCTCGCTGCTGGATCAATCAACTTAGATTGCATGTCTTCATCTAGCAATTAAGATGCAGACACATGCAAAGTGCGACTGTTCACTTTCTCACAATATGCTCTGTTGAAGGGTAGTCCAGCAATTGGGCATTTTAAGTCCAAATTAATCACATAATAATAACGTTTTCCCTTAAAGCGAAATGTTTTTGTGTTATTTTTTAGGGCCGGGACTTTAACGCGTTAATTAAGATTAATTAATGACACAAAAATTAACGCGTTAAAAAAAATTAACGCATTTTAATCGCACTTATTTTTGCACAGCGGAACGTTTCTCACTGGATGAGTTTCCGGCGTACCGATTATACTGGAGCACCAACTAACGTTCATGACTTCAGCATGGGACTTCAAACAACAACAAACCACGGTGAACAATAGTCAAACATGAACGAACAAGCTGATGAGACCGCTTTGGTCGGCCCCGTGGATGGGACATTTTGTTTTAAAAAACGGACGGATGGAAGCGTCGACAAGAGCACGGCTGTGTGCAAATTATGTAAAAAAGAATTTGCATATCACCGCAGCACATCAAGCCTAAAGTATCACCTAAATGCAAAGCATGTGGCAGCTAGCGTGTAGCAGCTAGCATGTAGCAGCTAGCATGTAGCAGCTAGCATGTAGCAGCTAGCATGTAGCAGCTAGCATGTAGCAGCTAGCATGTACGTTAGCCCGACTCCGAGTGCAAGGAACCACACCCTGACCCAACCCACACTCAGCCAGACGACTGGTTTCAGGGCCAGGATAAGGAAGTCCACGTCTGAGAGAATAACCAGCTCCCTGGCTCTCTGGACTGCACTCGACTGTAGACCACCTGGAGTCAAGTCCATGTGGAAATGGCTTCTCACTGTTCTCAGGTCAGATATGTATATTTGATTAAAAATGCGATTAATTTCGATTAATTAATTACAAAGCCTCTAATTAATTAGATTAATTTTTTTAATCGAGTCCCGGCTCTAGTTATTTTTAAACACTTTTTCACTTTTCTCAAATGGTCGTAGCAATTGCATCTGGTTACCTGAATTAATTCAAACTATGTGTAACACTTTATAGTATGAGTATAGTTGAAGAAGCAATAGTAGAATTGGTGTATTTATTACTATTATCATTAGTATTATTCTTATAAGTCCAGTTTTCTGCATCATGCATCTTTTATTTGGTGTTTAATACTGGATGTATGGGTCAATTACCGAGGCTGCAACCATCAATAATCAATCAGTATCAATCTTTATGATACGAAATGATTAAAACATATGCTGATTGAAAGGGCTGTCGTGGATCTTTTGAGGTAATCAGGGGGAAACTAAAGTAGTAACTTACGTATGGCTGGGAATCACCAGGCTCCCCACGATACGATACTATCGCGATGCCGTGATCGTGATATATATCGCCCAAGAGCTTCAGCTTCCGGGGCATTCTGGCTGCGCATCACTCATTCACCAATGGGTAATGTTTAGATGGGTTTTAGGAACTTCCCCTCGATTCTATTGGCTCTAACGGTTAACAAGAGGTGTCAATCATCAAAATCGAATGAGGAGGGCCATCATTCAAGGCTGGTTTTCACTATAAGTCATTTTTTTTTTTTACGGACACTATAATTATGTTCAATCTGAATTGACTTTAAAATAAAAAAAAATTGATTGATTTGATTCGGACTTTTCTACATCCAACTCACAGGTTTAGCATTGCTTTGAGAAAAAAGATTATTAATTTACCCCTTTTAGAAGATATCGAGCCTGAGGCCTGAAAAACAGGCTCAGGGCTTAACAGGTTAATACACGATACGGTAGTATTGCGATTCTACGATATGCTAAGTATTGCGATACGATATGTTGCGATATTGCAAATCACATGTGTCATATCTATGTCCGTCTTCCCTTCCTTGTTAAAAAATGTATTTGCAATTTGAATAGTTTATGTAAATAACCCAATTTGTGTTATTTGAACCTGAAAAGCATCGTTTTTGTTTGTCTTTCATTGCAATTGTATACATGTCTTAACTTCCTGTTTATATACGACCATCTTTCGGAGGGATATGCTAAGGTTTATATGAAAATGTTTTAAATAATTTACTTGGCATCCGTGTATCGATACAATATCGCCACGCAAAGTATCGCGATTCCATGCCGTATCTAGAGATGTCCCGATCCGATCACGTGATTTTCAAAAGATCGGAATCGGGAGAAAAAAATGTTTGCATAAAGATCGGATCGGGAAAAATCGGTATCGGCAGATTGTCAAAATCAAATGATCGGAATCGGATCGGGAGCAAAAAAAGGTGATCGGGACATCCCTAGCCGTATCGATTATTTCCCCCTCCCCTAAACTTATGTATATGAAGCACCTGATCAGGAAAAGTGTATGTTCTCAAAAAGCTTGAATCAACTTAGCAATATCATTTGCAGCAGAAGACTGTTTGTAAATAAGGTTTAAATAAAGAAAAATAAAGCAGCACAAAAGATGTTTGTGTAAAAAAACCTTGGCCTTGAGCTACATACGCAGTGAAGACTAACTTTAATCTATTCGAAGGGTCATAGATCAACGTGCAAGCAACTCCTGTGGGCGCTTGACAGAACATTTTACAATATTTTACTTGACCCACTCCCGTTTATAAAGTCTCTGGAAGTCTTGAAAGAAGCATCAAACCTAAACTGCGATTGCTCAGAAAGTATGAGGAAGCTGAAGTGATAAGGTGCAGTGACCCATTTACGGTGAAAGGGGCGAAGAGATGAAAGAAGCAGTTTAAAGAGCAGTTTGAACATCTCCTCCATTGACGTCCATAATAAGAAAAAGTAGGGGAAAGATTTACGAAAAAATAAGATGGATATAAAAGTTACAGCAATACAAAAAGTTTCCAGTTATAAGTCCTGACAAGAATGGTCAATAAAAGAAGGTAAAATAACAAGTAATAAGACATTTTTGAATTTGTTATGTTTGTCTCTACTTTAAAGAGTCCTCTCCTGCTGATGTTCAGGTGTATATCAGTATGTAGTGTCTCTACTTTAAAGAGTCCTCTCCAGCTGATGTTCAGGTGTATATCAGTATGTAGTGTCTCTACTTTAAAGAGTCCTCTCCTGCTGACGTTCAGGTGTATATCAGTATGTAGTGTCTCTACTTTAAAGAGTCCTCTCCTGCTGATGTTCAGGTGTATATCAGTGTGTAGTGTCTCTACTTTAAAGAGTCCTCTCCTGCTGATGTTCAGGTGTATATCAGTAGTGTCTCTACTTTAAAGAGTCCTCTCCTGCTGATGTTCAGGTGTATATCAGTATTTAGTGTCTCTACTTTAAAGAGTCCTCTCCTGCTGATGTTCAGGTGTATATCAGTATGTAGTGTCTCTACTTTAAAGAGTCCTCTCCTGCTGATGTTCAGGTGTATATCAGTATGTAGTGTCTCTACTTTAAAGAGTCCTCTCCTGCTGATGTTCAGGTGTATATCAGTATGTAGTGTCTCTACTTTAAAGAGTCCTCTCTTGCTGATGTTCAGGTGTATCTCAGTATGTAGTGTCTCTACTTTAAAGAGTCCTCTCCTGCTGATGTTCAGGTGTATATCAGTATGTAGTGTCTCTACTTTAAAGAGTCCTCTCCTGCTGATGTTCAGGTGTATATCAGTGTGTAGTGTCTCTACTTTAAAGAGTCCTCTCCTGCTGATGTTCAGGTGTATATCAGTATGTAGTGTCTCTACTTTAAAGAGTCCTCTCCTGCTGATGTTCAGGTGTATATCAGTATGTAGTGTCTCTACTTTAAAGAGTCCTTTCCTGCTGATGTTCAGGTGTATATCAGTATGTAGTGTCTCTACTTTAAAGAGTCCTCTCCTGCTGATGTTCAGGTGTATATCAATATGTAGTGTCTGTACTAAATATTTCAAACAGACATTTTCCTTCTCAAGAATGGATCTGTTTAACCCACCTCTTCTCCTTAGCGTATTGACGTCTTTTAGAGTGTTGCTTTTAAATTGTCTTTAGTTTTTACCTGTATGGTGTGTGAGAGCTGTGCTGTGTGATGAACCATTAATTATGTGTACATTAAACAAGATCTCAATTACTGCAACATTTAGGTTAACATGTACAGTAAGTGGAAAGTGATGTTCTCGTGCCTGCTCAGGAGAAGACCTTAATGCATGGAGCAGGTGGGTTGCTGCTGTTCCCTTGGTGCGTGCGGTGTGTCCTTGGTGGCAGAGCACTCGGAGTGAGGCTGATACGACGTGGCACAGCCGACACGTTGCTCCACAAATTCCAGATTTCACAGATTACTTTGTTTCCCCCGCCTCCGAGCTGGATCTGATTCGAACCCTTTGTGAACTGAAACTCAAGATCTACCGTCAACAACGCTCTTATGTTTTAAAGTCTATAAAGTCAACTCAAAGAATGGTTGAGAAACAGACGTGCAATCCTCGCTAAATGCACTTCGACATGGGGGGATCTCCTCTTGCACTTTCTGCATCTCTTGTATCGTCTCTTGCACTTAACGTGTCGTTGCTGCTACCGTGTACTGCCATGTGGTAAATACTTGTGTGTGCTGCTCTTGCTCTTTTGCATATCATGTAGTTATGTTTTGCTATGTTTAAAATCCGGGCATATTTACACTTGAAGCATTATTTGTCTAAAGCAGTGATTCTCAAATGGGGGTACGCGGACCCCTAGGGGTAAGTTGGGGTACTGCAGGGGGTACGTGAGATTTAAAAAAATACCATGCATGATTACAAAAATAATTTTAGTACAATAAGTTAAATAGAAAACACAATTTTATATAAAATATTCCTAGAACCTCATATACACATGTCAAATTGGTGTATTGTCTTTTATAGTTTTGCATAATATATCATTTTGTTCAGATCAGATATTACTTCAGTTGAAAAATTCCTTTTCAGTTTACATTTTTTTTCTTTTTTCATGCATACAATGAAAATATCCTGTTTGTTGTAAAGGAGTTACATCACTATATTGGAATTATTTGTATAGGCTATTTCGATCAAATATTTTTGGGGTCGGTCAGGGGGTACTTGTGTCCCTATTCAAATAAACGATTACATGAAATAATCTAATGATTAAAGCTGCAGTCCTGCTTTGTTCAGACACTCTTTAATATAACAGATCATATTTAATATGTTTTATTATATCTTTATCATATCATAGTACTTTTTTTAACATATGTAGCATTAAGCTGTCTGTGGCTCTTTCCTGCTGTAACGATAATTCAGATTGATTCGGATACATACTTATGTATATATAATACCTTACTTTATATATTTGTATTGTTCATTTGTAACTTCAACATGTATATTTTCTACTTTCTTGTTGTTTTATTTTCTTTACATTTGTATTATTCAATGCCTTGCTGCTGCAAAACAAACATTACCCACATTGGGATCAATAAAGTACTTCGTATCTTTGACCCGTTGATTCAAGTTGAAAATGTTTAAACTGTCAGCCTGTACTTTATAAGAATCTGATGCCCAGCATGCAACATTATTCTGTGTGAAGATAACTAATCGTATGATGTGACGGCCCCAGAGCCTGTGGCCTTCAGTGTGCATGTGTGTTGCAGGTCCTGTGATGGGGTGGAGCTGAGGAGGCCAATCAGCATGACTGGGGACACCTGGCCTCATCCCAATACCCCTCCTCGACTCCTCTCCTCCCCTCCTCCGGGACTTGACCCGGAAATCGATCAAGACACGCCATTTTGAAAGACGTCCCAATAGCTGAAATGCACACGGAGGAGTCGAGGAGGGGTGAGGGAGGAGACGAAAGGGAGGATACACACGAGCAGACTACGCGGAAGTGTTTTCACTACTCGCGTATAAAAGCCCCGCCCCCACCTTCACAGCTATAGTTGTAATATAGTCAAGACAAAACATGCTTATGACATGCTCAAAAACTGATATTTCTTAAATCTGTATTCTAGTTCCCTCTGTCAGCAATGTATCAACAACTACACACACATTGCTATCAGTATTTCTCTGTGTTGTGGTTGACATGATGATGACTGCAGGAGTTAAGGGAGAGGCTGAGCATCACCATGAAATTTGCAAATTGACATAAAAATGAATAAAAGGGGGAAAATGCTCCATGTCTTTTAGGCTGTAAACTTTAACTGTTATGTAAGCCAACTAGACAGACAGTGTATCACTCTTCCTCCTGTACATCAGCAGATCAAAGGCATCACATACTTGAATGAATGGTAAATAAAGAATGCGCTGAGAACTGCGCACAAGCCGAGCTCATAAGCCGAGGCCCCCTGCGCGAGGGCCGAGGCCACCTGCGCGAGGGCCGAGGCCACCTGCAGCCTATAGGGAGGGACGGCCCTGCTTCCACTCCACCTTGAGTATGTCGATGTGTTTCTGACGGACAGCGAGTCCCCAGAGTCGACATGTGCTTCACTTCATTGTAAATGTAAATCCTGCCCTCGTTGAAACAGTTAACCCAATAGTGCTGTGTAACCTGTGTGGATTACAAACATGTGCAAACGCTGACAGCGTGTTCATGCACAAACACATTCTCCCCAAAAGCATGGATTTTTTTTTTTGACTGACATTTGAATTAATGCGATGCTTTCTATGCCAGCTACTCTGAAACACACTTCAGGGAGACATGCGATGACAAAGAGCGCTGAGAAGAAGATGAATGACAACGGACTCCCAAACCACCGAGCGATTCATCACTCAGAGACCTGCGAGGGTCCCGGTGGAGACGGGAATACAAAGTGATTTAATAGCAGCTAAAAACGGCAGGGGGTGAATAACTCAATGAGAGGTGTAATATGTGCAGGATGTCTGATGCTCTCTTCCACCAGATATTTAAATGTAAGCTGACTTGAGCAACACAACATCGTACATGTGTCTTAATAGCATTACGTGTTTCTTTATGTTGTAGGGTCTTTGGAATCCCTTGTCTGTCTTTATCATGCTACTTTGTACTTCAACTCAATTCAGAGGTACATGGTGTACTTCTACTCCACTGCATGTATTTAATACCTTTAGTTACTTCACAGATCTGGATGAATGATGTGAAATCTAACCAAGTGTTGAATCAGACTTTAGTTCCACCTGGAGTAAATCCCCCAGCTACCCTGCAGTCTACAAAGTACTTCAGACTAGCTGCACCTTCACCAGCTACCCTGCAGTCTACAAAGTACTTCGGACTAGCTGCACCTCCACCAGCTACCCTGCAGTCTACAAAGTACTTCAGACTAGCTGCACCTTCACCAGCTACCCTGCAGTCTACAAAGTACTTCAGACTAGCTGCACCTTCACCAGCTTTGAGAACACTTTCACGATCAATCATTATAAAACATATCATATATATTATTCTGAAATGGACCAATCTGCACAACGACTACTTTCACTCTGTTTCACTATATTTAGATGAGAATACTTTTCTACTTTCACTTGAGGAACATTTTGAATGCAGTACTTTTACTGTAACAGAGTATTCCTACACTCTGGTACTTCTACTTTTACTCTAGTACAAGATCTGAGTACTTCTACTTTTACTCAAGTACAAGATCTGAGTACTTCTACTTTTACTAAGTACAAGATCAGAGTACTTCTACTTTTACTAAGTACAAGATCAGAGTACTTCTACTTTTACTAAAGTACAAGATCTGAGTACTTCTACTTTTACTCAATTACAAGATATGAGTACTTCTACTTTTACTAAGTACAAGATCAGAGTACTTCTACTTTTACTAAGTACAAGATCAGAGTACTTCTACTTTTACTCAAGTACAACATCTGAGTTCTTCTACTTTTACTCAAGTACAATATATGAGTACTTCTACTTTTACTCAAGTACTAGATGAGCACTTCTACTTTTACTCAAGTACCAGATCTGAGTACTTCTACTTTTACTCAAGTTCCAGATCTGAGTACTTCTACTTTTACTCAAGTACAAGATCTGAGCACTTCTCCTTTTACTCAAGTCCCAGATCTGAGTACTTCTACTTTTACTCAAGTACCAGATCAGAGTACTTCTACTTTTACTAAAGTACAAGATCTGAGTACTTCTACTTTTACTAAGTACAAGATCAGAGTACTTCTACTTTTACTCAAGTACAACATCTGAGTTCTTCTACTTTTACTCAAGTACAACATCTGAGTACTTCTACTTTTACTCAAGTACAAGATCTGAGTTCTTCTACTTTTACTCAATACAAGATATGAGTACTTCTACTTTTACTCAAGTACTAGATGAGCACTTCTACTTTTACTCAAGTACCAGATCTGAGTACTTCTACTTTTACTCAAGTTCCAGATCTGAGTACTTCTACTTTTACTCAAGTACAAGATCTGAGCACTTCTACTTTTACTCAAGTCCCAGATCTGAGTACTTCTACTTTTACTCAAGTACCAGATCTGAGTACTTCTACTTTACTCAAGTCCCAGATCTGAGTACTTCTACTTTTACTCAAGTCCCAGATCTGAGTACTTCTACTTTTACTCAAGTACCAGATCTGAGTACTTCTACTTTTACTCAAGTCCCAGATCTGAGTACTTCTACTTTTACTCAAGTACCAGATCTGAGTACTTCTACTTTTACTCAAGTCCCAGATCTGAGTACTTCTACTTTTACTCAAGTCCCAGATCTGAGTACTTCTACCACGTGTGAAGAAATGGATTCAGAGCATCCTGACTTCCTGTACATGCCCCACACAGTAAACACGAGTTGATGTCCTTCAGCAGAAAAGCAGCAGCACTCTGAAAGGAAGTTGAGATGGATAAGTTGTGTTACCTCGTGCATCTGCAGGTTGGCGTTCGGGGCCCTCAGCTTGGCGTCCAGGGCGTTATGGGAGTTATGGGAGTTATGGGAGTTATGGGAGTTCGCGGTGTAGTTCTTCAGACTGCGACTCTCCTTCAGGTGAGCCTGGAGCTTCTCTCTGCGCCTCCTGAAGAGAAGGAGACAGAAAGGAAATCAGGAGAGCTCGGCCATTCACTCAAGAGCTGCACTCAAGCTTTTAATTCTCCTCCACTTCACATCATGGCTAGATATGTTATACATCTACTGCACATTTGTCTCACAGCTTTAGTTACTTTTCAGATGAAAGGACACATGTCATGCTTCTCCGGTTCTCACCCGTCCCCTTGTGTTATGAAGGTGTTTCTGCATGTAAACGGTCACAAACCCTCAAAGTACACCCTGCAGCGAGTACAACTCTAGCGGCGTGCGCTGAAAGCTTCACCAGTCACTTTGAATGGGGTGACATCACTTTTTCGCCGAACTGCATTGTGGGAAGCGACGCGGAGCTTTGCTGGCTTGGCTCGCTGCAAAAGCTGAGCAATATTCAACTTTTGAAGCCTCGGCAGAAGCGTCAGCCAATCGAATCATATGCCAGTACAAGCTCTAGCCAATCAAACCGCTGCTTGTGTGTCAGGGGCGGGAGATTCATGTGATTGGTTGTTGGTCGAGTTTCAGACACGTCCGCCGGCAAGCGACAACGCACGCCGCCGTGTGGACGGGCCGTAATAGACGAGTTGAGATGGAGGAGAAATGCTCTCCACAGACCCATTGACTCACAGCGTTATACACCTTTTTCTTTTTCGATATCAAGCCACACTTATTGTTTTCACTTCGGCTGTGAGTGTGTGTGTGTGTGTGTGTGTGTGCTCAGGATGAGTTTTGCTTGTTCTCCTGTATCGCCGACCCGAAAACCTGTCCGCTCCACTCAGCAACGAGCCTTGCAACGTCCCGACCAATCAGAGCACAGTGGGCTCACAGGGAGGGGGGGAGGAGCTCCAACAAGCCGTGTAGGACGGAGAGTGGATACACAGACTATACGGAGATGCTGTGAGAAACCAATGTGAGGAACATTGAACAATATAAATCTATTCTAGTCGACCTCAACAATGGAATCATGATCAGTAGAAATGGCCGTGACGCGGGACCTTTAAGAGTTTGCATCGCAAGCTTAAATTATCCACTGAATTACAAAAAAGTAAAAAAATAAAGCCGTAAACATGAACGATTTGTGTGTCAGAATAAAATAGTACTTGAAGTAAGAAAATTAACAATCTAATAATGTCATATATTCTAATCCGGAACGTGAGGAGGAAGTCTTTTTACCGTCGATACATTTTGCTGATTATACTTCTTGACTTTTACATACGTGGCGTTTTAAATGACTTTGACTTCTAACAGAGTATTACGACACATAAATAAAACACAATGAAATAGTGATTGTTTTTGTGAGACGAACGTCGTATGAAACCATCCTTGTCATGTTTGTGGCAACGACACGAAAAACGCTCTTATCCCGATTTAAAAACACGTAGGAAGAGGTGGAATTTGAAGGTTAGTTGCAGAAAAAAACAAGCGTCACTATTTCTTCTCTATTCCAAAAACCCATTACATCAGTCTGAAGCATCGGCAGGATTCTCGCACAATTTTCAGTCTCATCCGCCGACATACTTTTAAAAAAATGAGTCGGAGGCCAAGGAGAATTGCATTCTCATGCCCTTGAGGAGAGAGGAGAGAAGAAAGTGAGCTATTTACCAGGGACACTTTCTCTCTATACCTCTCCTTCTTGTCTCCCCAAGCAGCAATATGAAACACCGTTTATTGGATGTACCTCAAATCCATTTAATACATTCTGTGAAGATGTTTCGAGGCTGGACTCACTCAGATCTGTTTTTATTAAAGAGGCTCTGTTATAAATGTTGGGGCTTTCTCTAGTCGTGTGTTATATCGGTTTTAGTGCATGTAAATGGTCTTTCTCGAGTTGGCCTCCTTTGTTTACTTTCCGATCATAGTGACATCACTACGTAACACTCACGCTTCATTTGGCTAGCTCCAATGCATTGTACGTGTACTCTTTAAAGTAGAGACACTACATACTGATATACACCTGAACATCAGCAGGAGAGGACTCTTTAAAGTAGAGACACTACATACTGATATACACCTGAACATCAGCAGGAGAGGACTCTTTAAAGTAGAGACACTACGTACTGATATACACCTGAACATCAGCAGGAGAGGACTCTTTAAAGTAGAGACACTACATATTGATATACACCTGAACATCAGCAGGAGAGGACTCTTTAAAGTAGAGACACTACATACTGATATACACCTGAACATCAGCAGGAGAGGACTCTTTAAAGTAGAGACACTACATACTGATATACACCTGAACATCAGCAGGAGAGGACTCTTTAAAGTAGAGACACTGCATACTGATATACACCTGAACATCAGCAGAAGAGGACTCTTTAAAGTACAGATACTACACACTGATATACACCTGAACATCAGCAGGAGAGGACTCTTTAAAGTAGAGACACTACATACTGATATACACCTGAACATCAGCAGGAGAGGACTCTTTAAAGTAGAGACACTACGTACTGATATACACCTGAACATCAGCAGGAGAGGACTCTTTAAAGTAGAGACACTACATACTGATATACACCTGAGCATCAGCAGGAGAGGACTCTTTAAAGTAGAGACACTACATACTGATATACACCTGAACATCAGCAGGAGAGGACTCTTTAAAGTAGAGATACTACATACTGATATACACCTGAACATCAGCAGAAGAGGACTCTTTAAAGTAGAGATACTACCCACTGATATACACCTGAACATCAGCAGGAGAGGACTCTTTAAAGTAGAGACACTACATACTGATATACACCTGAACATCATCAGGAGAGGACTCTTTAAAGTAGAGACACTACATACTGATATACACCTGAACATCAGCAGAAGAGGACTCTTTAAAGTAGAGATACTACATACTGATATACACCTGAACATCAGCAGGAGAGGACTCTTTAAAGTAGAGACACTACATACTGATATACACCTGAACATCAGCAGAAGAGGACTCTTTAAAGTAGAGATACTACACACTGATATACACCTGAACATCAGCAGGAGAGGACTCTTTAAAGTAGAGATACTACCCACTGATATACACCTGAACATCAGCAGAAGAGGACTCTTTAAAGTACAGATACTACACACTGATATACACCTGAACATCAGCAGGAGAGGACTCTTTAAAGTAGAGACACTACATACTGATATACACCTGAACATCAGCAGGAGAGGACTCTTTAAAGTAGAGACACTATACTGATATACACCTGAACATCAAGCAGGAGAGGACTCTTTAAAGTAGAGACTCTACATACTGATATACACCTGAACATCAGCAGGAGAGGACTTTTAAAGTAGAGACACTACATACTGATATACACCTGAACATCAGCAGGAGAGGGACTCTTTAAAGTAGAGATACTACCAACTGATATTCACCTGAACATCAGCAGAAGAGGACTCTTTAAAGTAGAGATACTACCCACTGATATACACCTGCAACATCAGCAGAGAGGACTCTTTAAAGTAGAGACACTACATACTGATATACACCTGAACATCAGCAGGAGAGGACTCTTTAAAGTAGAGACACTACATACTGATATACACCTGACATCAGCAGAAGAGGACTCTTTAAAGTAGAGACACTACATACTGATATACACCTGGACATCAGCAGGAAGAGGACTCTTTAAAGTAGAGACACTACACTGATACACCTGAACATCAGCAGGAGAGGACTCTTTAAAGTACAGACACTACATACTGATATACACCTGGAACATCAGCAGGAGAGGACTCTTTAAAGTAGAGATACTACATACTGATATACACCTGGACATCAGCAGAAGAGGACTCTTTAAAGTAAGAGACACTACATACTGATATACACCTGAACATCATAGCAGAGGACTCTTTAAAGTAGAGACACTACATACTGATATACACCTGAACATCAGCAGAGAAGAGGACTCTTTCAAGTACAGATACTACACACTGATATACACCTGACATCAGCAGGAGAGGACTCTTTAAAGTAGAGATACTACATACTGATATACACCTGGACATCAGCAGAAGACTCTTTAAAGTAGAGCACTACCACTGATATACACCTGAACATCAGCAGAAGAGGACTCTTTAAAGTAGAGACACTACACACTGATATACACCTGACATCAGCTGGAGAGGACTCTTTAAAGTAGAGACACTACATACTGATATACACCTGGACATCAGCAGGAGAGGACTCTTTAAAGTAGAGACACTACATACTGATACACCTGAACACAGCAGGAGAGGACTCTTTAAAGTAGACACTACATACTGATATACACCTGAACATCAGCAGGAGAGGACTCTTTAAACTCATTGAGAATGCTTTGTAATATGAATTATACAGACACTTCATTTACTGGAACACTAATTAGTTGAATCTTACACAGAAGCAGACCAAACTTATCACAGGACATGTAGGGATACTTGTTGTGTTGTAATCTAATTTGTCCCAATGATCTAAAAGCAGCTCTTCTGCTTTGTGTTTAACACCATGCAGCGGACATTTCACGCTCTTAATTAAAACAACACTAGTTACCCAAGTTTATGCAATTACACTGACAGCAGCGATAATATAAAAGGTCCATTATCTTTTCTAAAGCCTTCGAACAATCCGGTTGCTTATTGGATGCTGTAGTATGCTAATGAGTACTCT
Source organism: Pseudochaenichthys georgianus (assembly GCF_902827115.2). NCBI lineage: Eukaryota > Metazoa > Chordata > Actinopteri > Perciformes > Channichthyidae > Pseudochaenichthys > Pseudochaenichthys georgianus. The sequence continues at coordinate 143,658 of NW_027263109.1, forward strand.
TTAAAGCATCCTCTGCACACAAATAAAATCAGATGTTTTTAATAATGATGTCTGTTGCCGCGGACACCCACTACTTTTTATACGTAATCTGAACTCCTTTAGTTACAGATCAGGTTATATTTGATTAGGGGAACATATGTATTATTACGGTCCAGAGGTGGGAAGTAGTGGAGTACAAATAATTCGTTACTGTACTTAAGTACATTTTTCAGGTGTTAGTACTTTACTCCACTACTTATTTTTCTGACGACTTTTTACTTTTTACTTCTCACATGTTGAACACAAATACCTGTACTTTCTACTTCTTACATGTTGAACACAAATACCTGTACTTTCTACTTCTTACATGTTGAACTCAAATACCCTGTACTTTCTACTTCTCACATGTTGAACTCAAATACCTGTACTTTCTACTTCTTACATGTTGAACTCAAATACCTGTACTTTTCTACTTCTTACATGTTGAACTCAAATACCTGTACTTTCTACTTCTTACCTGTTGAACCAAATACCTGTACTTTCTACTTCTTACATGTTGAACCCAAATACCTGTACTTTCTACTTCTTACATGTTGAACTCAAATACCTGTACTTTCACTTCTTACATGTTGAACTCAAATACCTGTACTTTCTACTTCTCAATGTTGAACACCAAATACCTGTACTTTCTACTTCTCTACATGTTGAACTCAAATACCTGTACTTTCTACTTCTCACATGTTGAACTCAAATACCTGTACTTTCTACTTCTTACATGTTGAACTCAAATACCTGTACTTTCTACTTCTTACATGTTGAACTCAAATACCTGTACTTTCTACTTCTCACATGTTGAACTCAAATACTGTACTTTCTACTTCTACATGTTGAACACAAATACCTGTACTTCTACTTCTCTACATGTTGAACTACAAATACCTGTACTTTCTACTTCTCACATGTTGAACTCAAATACCTGTACTTTCAACTTCTTACATGTTGAACTCAAATACCTGTACTTTTTACTTCTTACATGTTGAACTCAAATACCTGTACTTTCTACTTCTCACATGTTGAACTCAAATACCTGTACTTTCTACTTCTTACATGTTGAACTCAAATACCTGTACTTTCTACTTCTCACATGTTGAACTCAAATACCTGTACTTTCTACTTCTTCACATGTTGAACTCAAATACCTGTACTTTCTACTTCTTACATGTTGAACTCAAATACCTGTACTTTTCTACTTCTCTACATGTTGAACTCAAATACCTGTACTTTCTACTTCTCTACATGTTGAACTCAAATACCTGTACTTTCTACTTCTTTACATGTTGAAACTACAAAGACCTTGTACTTTTCTAACTTTCTTACATGTTGAACCTCAAATTACCTGTACGTTCCTACTTCTTCACATGTTGAACACAAATACCTGTTACTTTCTACTTCTCACATGTTGAACTACAAATACCTGTACTTTCTACTTCTTCACATGTTGAACTCAAATACCTGTACTTTCTACTTCTTACATGTTGAACTCCAATACCTGTTACTTTCTACTTCCCTTACATCTTGAACTCACAATACCTGTCCTTTCTACTTCTCTACATGTTTGAACTCAAATACCTACTTCTACTTCTACACGTTAACACAAATACTGTACTTTTCTACTTCTTACACATGTGAACATCAAATACCTGTTTTACTTTTCTAATTTCTTCACATGTTGAACTCAAATACCTGTCACTTTACTACTTCGTCACATTTTGAACTCAAATACCTTCTAACTTGTTCTAACTTCTCTCATGTTGAAACTCAAATACCCTTCTAACTTTTCTACTTCTCTCATGTTTGAAGCTACAAATCCTGTTACTTTCTACTTCTTACATGTTGAACCTCAAATACCTGTACTTTTCTACTTCTCTCATTTCCCAAACAGCTGGTTCCTTTAGTCTGAATGTGTGTTGGTGCGTGGGTCATTATTCTTTAGAGTCACTGCGTTGCCTATTGGTTGGAACACGATCCGTGTATCCATCACTTCCTGGTCTTCTCTAAAGAAGAGGGACCAATGGAAACGTTGTCATGTTGCCGTTGTTCAGCATGGAAACATTCATTAGCTAACAATGACATTATTGTTCTATTGATATAAAGGGAGGTCAGGTACTCTTTAAAGCAGCTGCTAGTTATGGGTACTTTTTACTGAAGTACACTTCAAAGCCTCTTTACTTTGACTTGAGTAAAGAAGTTTAGTCCGTACTTCTACTTGAGTAAAGAAGTTTAGTCCGTACTTCTACTTTCACCAGAGTATTTTTAAACACGAGTATCTGTACTTCTACTTGAGTAAAGGATGTGTGTACTGCAGCCATCTCTGAGTGTGTCAAATCGACATACCAGTTTGTATTTGCTTAAATGCTCAATCCCTCACATTCTGTGGTTCAAAACCTGGTCGGATCTCATTTGTTACATGCTCTGCATGTCGTCCTTTAGGTGCTTTCTGGAGATAGGCACGGCTCAATCCACTCCCTTTTTATGGAATACGCTGCAAGTAAAACTTTGTCTCGAGGCACTTCCTACTGTAAATGCTTTTAAAGGTATGCTACGATTAGCCCTTCATGAAACATGTAGCTGTTTTACCTGATGCTATTGCTGATGTGAGTATGATTCTTGCCACTGCACAAATGGCCTTCTGTATTTATATTTGAATTGTATGTTTTTTTGTTTAATGCCTTTGTTTTATGTTGAAACTTGTTGTGTGCCGTGTTGGTCAGGACTCCCTGGAAGAAGAGATCTTGTATCTCAATGGGACATTCCTGGATAAATAAAGGATAAATAAATAAATAAAAATCCACTCCTCCATAGTAAGACCCCCCCGGAGGTCCAAGTTAACCTTACATGTTTCCATCTTAAGCTTTGTTAGTTAGTTAGTTTCGTAACGGACGTAATGTACAGCTGTAACGGTTGTAGCTTTTTCTCAGACGCGGAGGGATACTGACTTGTGAAAAGTAACTACAATTCTACCCGTGATATACGTTCATTATATTGCGGCTAAGAACCAATCAGATTGCTCGAATTGACTTGTCCGTTTTATAATTGAATATAGACTCTTCTTGCACTATTTCTATTTTATTTGTATGTCCTTGCACATCTCAAAACAATCTCTTGCACTATTTTATCTGTTTTATTTGTTTTATGTCCTATATATATTCATGTTGCTCTGTTGGAGGAGCCTGTGACTTCAGTTTTCCATTTCCATATCTACACTGCACAGTAGCCACTTTGCACATGACAATAAAGCCTTGCATCTTGACATCTTGAATCAAAATGAATCATTGAGAGACAGGGCATCAATGCAGAGTTGAAATAATCTGATAACACGTGTCCTGGATTGGAAACATTCTTCAAGTCTGACATAATTAACAATTTGGCAACCGTGTTTTTTAAATACTCAAAATAATAACACAATCTCTTTGTAGCATTGATAAAACGACTCAAGCTCATAAAGTCATTGAAGCTGAAGGAACACATTCCCAACATCTCCAAGAGCCATTTTGGTGATGAATTGTTTCCATGATGGTCCCTTAACCTTTACCAAGGGTTGTTAATGTCTTCCTCTCATGATCTCTTATCCATAAATCACCAAACCAAACTCTAATTAACACATGCAACCACTGAGGGAGCTAGAATTACAAACACCGTTGGCATTTGGCACAATTTTAACTGTTGCTAAAATCTTAAATATTAACGTTTCTAGTGGTGTGAAGTGACAGACATGGACTTCCAAACACATGTATGCCTTGTCCACATGATGTTCTTTAAGCAGGGGACTATGTAAGTTTAGAGACACAAACAAGAGTCTCTAAACATGTTTGTGAACACCCAACACTAGAACCGCCAGAGGGCGCTGTATACCTAAAACCGCCAACGGGTCAAATGTACCCGCTATTGATTTCCAAGGTACAATGTTCTTTTATTTATCACACAGAACAGTGAGTTTTGATCGCACAGGGATGAAACTTATACCAATAGAATCTGTGGACTCTCAGCTTTTCATGTGATACAGTCTGTGCAGATAGCATGAAGTATAAAATATCGCTACCAGTGCTGATTTAAACGCTTGGTGTTAGACTTGGTGTTTTGTTTAGGTACAAATCTCTCTCCATCTATAACTATCTATCGATCTATCTGTAATGTTCTGTTCTATGGACATATAACTGTCTACATAAACAGACGACACGGACTACTTCTCTCATTCCGAGTGTCCATCTTTATTCAACTGGCATGTAACCTGTACACATGCATTACGTCCTCAACGTGAGCCCAGTCATCCAAGATCTTGAATTCTCCAAGATGTTACACTATGTCCGTCCGTCTCTCTCTCTCTCTCTCTCTCTCTCTCTCTCTCTCTCTCTCTCTCTCTCTCTCTCTCTCTCTCTCGCTCTCTCAATATATCTTTCTATCTCTCTCGCAATCTATCTCTCTATCTACAAGGAACCGCAGTAGACAAAAGGCGTTGCTATAGTAACATGTCATGTTTACGCTGCATTTTCTATGAGGTAAATATTACCCGCTGGCGGATATGGGTATAAATGGCATTTTTTATGGCGATTTTTTCAGTCTGACTTCATATTGACCATTTTTTAATAACAGAGGGTGCTACATAACACACTTTCAGGAAAAGTCACGGACTGGGAGACTTTAATATTGAATTGAAAAAGAGTTACATACAATCAAAAAACAGCTGCGGGTAAAATGTACCCGTTGGCGGTTCTAGTGTTAAACTCACATTTAGAGCTCAAACCAGCACTTTAACATCTAGCAAATATATTTAAGAAGAGATCAACAGGATACAATGAGTCTGAATGCTTTAACTCCCACAGTGACGATATTTCACTGGCACTTTCTTTCACAGTGTGAGATAGAAGAAACAAAAAACCTTGACTATCTTTATTCAGGTCGCTCCGATTTTCATCAACACTTCCTCTCGATCTGTATTCATCTTCGTTTCTCAACAAGCTAGTTTTCCTGACTCAATTACAGATTCATTGAGAGTGCCTGTCCATCATGCCTTTATCCGATTATCTTGTTGTCAGCTGCTCACTCACTCACATCATTACATCACACAGGGAAGCCTATGGAATTACACTGCCATCTATCACAGGCTGTTGCACGCTCCACACACTCTGAGTGACAACCCGCCGGTACACGCTCATGTTTGACCTGTGCAGACAACCCAGTCTCACGGCATTTTGTGTTATAGTCACGACATGTAATCTATTGATTCGTTGTCCACGAACCAACACGATTTTCCAATTTTTTTCCGTGTCACAAAGAACGATTTTAAAAGCAATGTAAATAATAAGAAATTAGCAGGAAAAAAATACAGATTTCAGTATTTTAGAAGCAATGTATTTCTATTGGTAGTATGTTTCGTGCCTGCACCAAATAATAACAAATTAGAAGGAAAATATTTCAGTATTCTGAGGCTCTGAGCCCCATTTATTTTCCTCGCCGACGGCAAGAAAAGTCCGACATTATACTATTTAAAATAAAAGCAATAATCGTGGCTTGATATCGAGTAAGAAAATGTTTTTATGAACCCCACAGCTTCCGGTCTTCCACGACCCGACTGGACAAAAAGACGAGGTGCCGGCACGAAACCTACTACCAATAGAAATACTTTGAAAATCGTTCTGTGTGACACGAAAAAAATCGTGTTCAATATCAATAGATTAAATGTCGTGACTATAACACGAATTGCCGTGAGACTGGGTAGCATCACTGCACCACTATTAGCACTAAATGTGATTAAAACATCTCACACACTCATGTTTGACCTGTGCAGAATACAGTATCTCTGCAGGGGATGGATGTGAGACATTTATCTGCCAATTAACGTGCACACACAGGGCATGCTCTGCAGAAGTATGCAGAAGGACAGAGAAGGAGAGACAGCAGGAGCTCTGAGCTGACCTTTGGGTTATAATGGGCTATGAATATGTGTTTGCAAATAATGAGATTAAATCGTAGCAAATAGCCAGTCTGGGACTCGACACTCGACATGTTCCACCGGCCTTCACTTGATTAGCAAAATGTCTCCTTGGGCATTTCAACTGCCTACACACCAACTGGGCTTATTACCAATTACTGTAATATTCTGTTTACTCCAGGACAGCAGATTGTAATTTAGATAATAATCGTCAAGGTACATTGGAGAAACTTCGGAGCAACTTTTAGTTCAGATGGAAGGTTGGAAAACTTTCCGATTTGTGATGAAATTAGATGTCACTGCAGCTAATTCGCCCGCCAACATCGCCATGATACAAAATCCATATGTCACTTTTACGCATGGCTGGAAAATCCATCTAAGAGTATGGAGAAAACGTCCAATTACTGTCCACGAACTCTGTGTGTGTGTGTGTGTGTGTGTATAACATCTGCTGTTGTTTAACATTTCATTTCGTGCTTCCCCTTTGCAGAAATGTCCCATCTCACCTGACCTTGACCATTGATACAACATTTCAAAACTCTTAACATTTGATGCGTTGTGGAATAGTTAAATATTGACGTTGCTGTCTGGAAAAAGGATTACAGTTAAGCTCGTTAAACAGAAGCACGGACAACATGTAAAACCGTAATCCTTAAATGTGCACGTGAAATGTCAGAAGTACTTTCCTACCGCAGACGGTGACATCGGGACCACATGTTGTACGGTGTTAGGTGGTAGTTTGGATTCATGGGCGAACATAATGTTTGTTGGGGGGCAAGTTCTCCCCCTGACCCATTGAAGAGCATGCTCACTTTACTTAAAGAGGCCCTATTACACTTTTCGGGGTGTTCCCTTTACTTAAGTGTGTTATGTACTTTGTTGTGGATGTCAAGGCTTTCGGCCCTTAAATCGATCTGTTGTTTTGTCTGTCTGACCTTTGTTTTGCTTTGTTTGTGCTTGCCCTATTCCTGTAAAGCAGGGGTCTCAAACTCAAGGCCCGGGGGCCAAATCCGGCCCGCGACTTCATTTTCTGTGGCCCCGCAAGAGCTTGCAAAGAATATAATACGTTTATTATACGGTTACATGGCACTTTACAGAAGCAGGTTGCCCATAAACTACATGTCCCACAATGCATCTCGTTTTGTGACATGCGCACTGAAGAGACTTCTGCTTTCAGACGTAGTTAATGACTACGTTATTATCCTATCCGATACTAATCCAATTCAGAGGCAATAATGTAATATAATACATTATTTTATATATATATTATATATTTATATAGTTACAACCGGCCCTTTGAGTGCAACCTTTATGCAAATGTGGCCCGCGATGAAATTGAGTTTGACACCCCTGCTGTAAAGCGACCTTGGGTCCCTTGAAAGGCGCTATAGAAATATCAGTTATTATTATTATTATTTATTATGTCAATGGTCTGCAAAGGCTCAAATCCCAAAGTGTGATGTATACGGCTAAGAGGAGGGGCTTCTCTAAGCGGTTGACCAATCACAACAGCGCTGGCCAGCTAACCAATCAGAGCAGACTGGGCTCTGGTTTCAGACAGAGGGTGAAAAGAGGTGCTGCAGCACAGGCAGTATGAGAAAATAAAGAGCTTTTTGAACATTGAAGCACCTAAAACCTGCATTCGATCATAGTATGTCCTCTTAAATAGAGTTCTTGAGTGATCCAGCTGCTGCTCGCCGGCTATGGTCAGTGACCCAGAAAGGAGATACCGACATATTGAACGTACCGAGAGAAGTCCTACCCATTATGCTTCAAAAATGCTCTATTTATAAGTATGTTTGTGTGTGTTTTGCTCTCACTTGTTGCGGCAGTACAGCGCCATGCACAGCGCTCCAAGCAGGCTGATTGCCATGGCGATGGATGTGATTGACAGCACCTGTCTCTTGTACACCTCTTTGCTCTCTGCAGGGACACAAAACAGAGGAGGGAGTCGCATTAATGTTTGAAGAACACAATACAATCATACATCATGAACACAGCTGCCAGCGTGTGAGGCGCAGAGAAAGGAAAGGAGTGCAAACATATCCCACAGTCAATATTCACAGGGACCGAGGTATTACTGAATCAACGCTAAGCAGTAATCTCACCACCACACAGAATGAAACACACTTTCGAGGGTTGTATTTACGCACTTTTAATTTCTAACATGGTTGTTAGCGGCGCCCAAACAGCCATTTCAAATCCTCAAACAACCAGTTGGGGTGCAACAGCTATCAGGGGCTTCTTCTATCTCGTGTAAATGTAATAATAAAATAACATATTTACAATACACAAACACCTATTTGTAATTCTCCAGCAACACCTGCTCTTCTTAGTCACCACACAGAGCATTTGATCAGCCCAACAACATCAGCAATGCTCCAATAGTGCTTTAGAAATGCATGCCACATGTAATGGAGCTTGTACACATGGAGACAGGAAGAGTAATAGTGCGGACGGACGCCATTAGTGGAGAAAAATGGAAGCTGTCTTGTTTGCGGCGAACAAGTAAATCATAGTTGCCTTCAGATACATTCATAGGCGATCAATCAAGTTTTATTTAGTGCGGCTCAGACCTTGGAGAAGCAGGGAATCGACACGAGGTGTTGCGGTTTTACATCGAGGTGATTGAGACGAATTTTAGCTGCACGCAGGTTTCGACGGCCACTTCAGTAGGGAACAGATACAGTTCTTTCCAGCTGCTTTCCTGCTGCGTGAACTCAGGAAAACGCTGTGCCGAGCTGCAGGAAACCTCCTCGACAGAAGCACGCTGCCTCTTGCTCAAGGGCACGCTGACAGCAGAGCGTTACTAATTCACAGCCACATCAAGATTGAAAGGCCTGTGTGGGAATTCAGACCCGAGGGCTTACTGCTGCAGCCTTTGAGCTACTGATGCCCACACAGATATCACAGTACCTCATGCATGCAGTAAGTCATACAAAGTGGAAGATAACATATAAGTAAAAGTACTCAGATTCTAATCCTACTTTTATATTTCTATGGACAATCTTGCACTAATGCACATTCTCAAATATTGAAGTGAAAAAAAACCCAAACAGATCACGCATTCTAGCCTCGCCTCATATCCCTCTATTTCACTTCCTGTTTCAAAAGTGCTGATTTGGGAATAAAGCTTAAACATATAAAATAATTGATACAAAAAAAGGGGGGGGCTGAGCTCATGCGGGACCCGGCAGCTACGGTCTAAACCAGTGCTTCTCAAACGTTTACCAGTAATGTGAAACATTTTCTCAGCCAAGTACCCCCTGACCGACCCCGAACATTTTTGATAGAAAAAGCCTTAACTCATTAACCCCTTCATGCATGCATTACAACAAGCTAAGGATATTTTCATCTTTATGCATGAAAAAAAAGAACATAACGAAAAGAAAAAAAAACTGATTTTATATGTAATATATGTTTAACCAACCAATGAACACAATTATATTTAATGATCAACTATAAAATACAATACACACATTTGACATGTGTATATGAGGACTCCCTTGGTGGTTTTAGGAATATTTTATATAAAATTGTGTTTTCTATTTAACTTATTGTACTGCATGGTATTTTCTTACTTTATTTTTTATCTTACGTACCCCCTGCAGTACCCCAACGTACCCCTAGGGGTCCGCGTACCCCCATTTGAGAATCACTGGTCTAAACTAAATGCTGCCGTGATGAAACGCCATATCATGGATTATCAAGGATCTGAAACAGTCTGGAGCTCAAAGGCTTTCTCTCTTGCCGGTTATACCACAAGGTGAGTTCCTTTCTACTTCCTGCTTCTTCACACACATGCTCTCCAGTACAGGTTAGCTCTGAGTGTTAGCCATGCTAATGTAAACACCGACCATATTACGTCCAAAGCAGTCGGGCATTGTTTCTGATAGCTACGTTTCTGATTGGGCCGTGGGTCCACATTTCAGACATTACCTCACATCGGACGCAAATCTGGATCAGCTCCGTTGTTCCCCGTTTTTAGAGATTTGGGTACGGAGGAAAAGAGAGAGGGTTTTATTTCCTGACGCCGCGTGAGTTCCCTGACACACCGGGGACACATGTTTATGTATAAAAGACATCAAGAAGTGCATTTTGCATGATAGGTCCTCTTTAATGTGACATGTAAACGTTTGTCTGTTGATTGTGTATATGAAAGGTATATACATATTTGTATACATATTTTTATATACATTTGTTTTTATATTCGGGATTGTGGGAAACGGTATTTCGATCTCTCTGTCTACACACAAACTGAAAGATTGACAATAAAGTTGACTTTGATATTTTGTTAGCTGGATTTGGCCCTTCATAGTTTTTTTGACTGCCTTTTGTCTTTCTTGGTCAACTTGTACAACTGTACTTTTAGTTCTGTTTTATTTAGAGATTTATTTAGTATTTTTAGAGGTTTATCTTTATTTTCTACTCTTTAGATTTTTTTAATTATGTGTTTTAACGACACATTTAAGAAGACATTTCCCAACTTCGGATCAATAAATGTCTCATTTTATCTTAAAAGTAGAAATATGCTCCATTCAAGTAAAAGTCCTCTCCCTCCATTTAAGTCCAAGTTATTTTTTGGGGCCAGTGTTGTTTTGACGCTGCTAATCAGCGCGAGTCATCACATTGGCTTATTAGCAGTAATTATTTCATTAGAGGGAAAAGGGGCGTCCACTGGGAGCTCACAGAGGTCGAGCGCAGGGTAAACATTATACAACATCTTCCACAGGATTAGTGTTGAGTAAACTGACCTTTTTGTGTTCCCTTAAACCGAGCAGAGACATCACTTGCTGCATGCTTTCTGCCATGCTTGATAACGTTATGCTGTGACAATTTCCACCTGATAGTGACGGAGAAACAGCGCTCGGTGTGGATTAGTCATGTCTGGCTGAAATACCATTTGTCTGATAAGAGTATCAGAGGAGACGGTCCTCACAAGAGAAACGACGGGAGCAGCTATTTCAGAAAAGACCAGAAAGCTACATATATCTTCTATCATAAAGGCCTCTTTTCCACGGAGAGATTTAGGCCTCTTTTACACGGAGAGATTTAGGCCTCTTTTACACGGAGAGATTTAGGCCTCTTTTACACGGAGAGATTTAGCTCCTCCCACAAACAATTAATGCACATTTCATCCACTACTTAAATAGTTTTCCATATGCAAACCATGATCATTCCGCAATGCTAACAAGTCGGTTTTGATGCAAAAACTTCCAGACCGTACTTTATGTGAGCAGTGGTGGAAAGTAAGTATGGTTAGGCTAAAGGGGCGGGACATCTTTAAGAGGTTGACCAATCACAACAGAGCCGGTCAGCTAACCAATCAGAGCAGACTGGGCTCAGGTTTCAGACAGAGGGTGAAAAGAGGTGCTGCAGCACAGGCAGTATGAGAAAATAAAGAGCTTTTTGAACATAAAAGCACGGAGACATGTCAGAAAAATATAATTATGAACCTGAAAATTAGCAGAATATTTCCCCTTTAAAGGAGGGGTAGGACATTTTGAGAAACCAGCTCGAGTGCGCTAGAATTTGAAAATACACAGCCGGAACAAATCTGCCACTTCCTCACAGAGCCCCTCCCCCAACACACACGAACGCGCACATGACCAATGAGGGCACGAGGTAAGTTTGTGCCCAGATGGAAGGCTGACAGGCGGGTAGGCCATCCAGTTACTTTAGCCGGCTCAGATGATTGGTCGTGCTTTTCACAGCGCCACGGCTTCCACAGATGAAATTATTTTATGTATTTATTGTCAAAGCACTTCAGATATTCATTGCTGTCGGGATGTTAAGAGCATTCCATGGAATATAACAAAAAGTGTATCTCGAGCCGGTTTCTCAAACGTACCTACCCCACCTTTAGGTACATTAACCATTTTACACTACTTCATAATTCAAATTCACTGCATTTTACTTATTTGCAAACAATAGTTACTGGTTACTTTTACAGGTTTATATTTTGAATGCAACAATTATATCAATCAATATATTATAATTTTCTTTATGGATTGAGATCCATATTCTGATAAAAGTCTTTCAACTTATCTCCAAAATGAACGACGTTAATGCAACACTTATATATCATTCTGAAAACGGCCACTTTGGATAATGTCTATTTTAAGATTTTTACTAAATGATAATTTGCTGCTAACAATGTTGTACCTTGACTTACGTCACAGTATGAATGCAGAGGCTTTGACTTGTGTATTTCTACACTGTGGTATTAATACTTTTACTGAAGTAGAAGATGTGCATACTTCTTCCAGCGCTGAGTGTGAGCAGTGAGGAGATGGGAGAAAGGCTTCGAGCTGAGAATAAGTCATAAGACGTTTTTATCCTAAGTGCAATTTTCATTTGCGCCAGAAAAACTTTTAAAAACATGTTTTTGTAAAGTTTGCTGAAGTGGAAAAGATGCTTCTTTGACACTGAGAGGTGAAGGGGAGAGATTCCAAAAAGACAAGATGAGGCGGAGACAGGAACGAAACAGCTTTGGTTCACTTCATCTGGCCTCTTCTGCAGAGTGCATGTGAATCACGCGTGGGCTTTTGTGAGGCTTGCACACACAAAGGACTTTAAAGACCCAGTGATCGCCTGCAATCAGACGTGATGCTGTATTTGAATGCAGCGTGCACGGTGTGAGGCCAAGTGTACATGTGTTGCCGAGGTCAAGCAGTGACCCGCGTTCTGTGTGGACGCTCTACTGTATTCACACACACGCTCTCCTGATGTGAATAAATCATACGGCTGCAGAGAGGAAGACATGCTGCTGCTCCATGTGCTGAGAGGTCGCATCTTCCATTCATCTCCTCTCCTGCCCTGCTGGGCCCTCACACACAGAGGTCTGAGGTGGTGGAGCACGGACACTTTCTAACGGTACTCAAGCACATGTTCCTGCTGTCAGTACTTTACTCCACGACTTATTTTCTGACGACTTTTTACTTTGACTTCTTACACGGTGAACTCAAATACCTGTACTTTCTACTTCTTACATGTTGAACCCAAATACCTGTACTTTCTACTTCTTACATGTTGAACTCAAATACCTGTACTTTCTACTTCTTACATGTTGAACCCAAATACCTGTACTTTCTACTTCTTACATGTTGAACCCAAATACCTGTACTTTCTACTTCTTACATGTTGAACCCAAATACCTGTACTTTCTACTTCTTACATGTTGAACTCAAATACCTGTACTTTCTACTTCTTACATGTTGAACTCAAATACCTGTACTTTCTACTTCTTACATGTTGAACTCAAATACCTGTACTTTCTACTTCTTACATGTTGAACTCAAATACCTGTACTTTCTACTTCTTACATGTTGAACTCAAATACATGTACTTTCTACTTCTTACATGTTGAACTCAAATACCTGTACTTTCTACTTCTTACATGTTGAACTCAAATACCTGTACTTTCTACTTCTTACATGTTGAACACAAATACCTGTACTTTCTACTTCTCACATGTTGAACACAAATACCTGTACTTTCTACTTCTCACATGTTGAACACAAATACCTGTACTTTCTACTTCTCACATGTTGAACTCAAATACCTGTACTTTCTACTTCTTACATGTTGAACACAAATACCTGTACTTTCTACTTCTCACATGTTGAACTCAAATACCTGTACTTTCTACTTCTCACATGTTGAACTCAAATACCTGTACTTTCTACTTCTCACATGTTGAACTACAAATACCTGTACTTTCTACTTGTTACATGTTGAACTCAAATACCTGTACTTTCTACTTCTTACATGTTGAACTCAAATACCTGTACTTTCTACTTCTCACATGTTGAACACAAATACTTGTACTTTCTACTTCTCTCATTTCCCAAACAGCTGGTTCCTTTACTCTGAATGTGTGTTTGGTGGCGTGATCATTATCAAGATCATGCTGACGTCAGAATAATCCAAAGAAAGAGAGTCATTTGAGATGTGTTATCTAGTGTTTCTGGACATAAGGACGAGTCAGACTGCTGGCAGAAGCGTTGCTGCAGATATCAGGTCTGGATTATTTAATTATGTTGCATTCGTACAGTTATGAATTAAAGTGCCGCCTTTAGTCTGAGGGCGGTACATTAAATGATCTCCGGCAGCACGTTGGATTTGGTTCATGGTCGTGTCCGATTTAGTACGAGTGATGTTAAAGGAGGTGCATTTCGACCTTCTGCTTCACAAACAGACTCTCACAGATGCATGCTGGGTATTCAGAGTTCGAGCATTCATCACAGTACGAGGTTACTTAAATCAATAAAAGGTTTCGAGTCGTGTGAGATGTGCAGCCTGCAGACGGATCAGATATCAGGAACTGAGGAGAGACCTGCTGCGTGTCAGGAGAATCCAGGGAGAAACAGAAGGGGAATAAAGCACTACAGATCATTTCCACGGGCTCACGGACTGATAGCTACATGTGCAGCTAATTAGCATGTGTAGTAATTACTAACCGGCAGCCTGTCATTTGGGTTAATGGAGAATAAAAACAAGCCTGTTTGCTGTACAGGCTTCAACATGGTGGAACGAGCTTCCTCTAGATATCAGGAGAGCAGGAAGTCTACACTTGTTTAACGCAGACTGACGATCCACCTGTTGCACCTTAGCCAATAAAATATATTAAAAAACAAGTCTTTTTTTAGTTAGCTTCCTCATAGTTAATGTATTTATACCAGGGGGAATTGAGTGTTGTGACTTTCTCTTTTCTCTTTGTTTATTAATCCATACTCCCTACAGTTTAAAATATCTCATTGTGTCTTAATATTATATTTCTAAGTTCACCAGGAGTGGACGAACGAGAAGTGTTCAGCGAGACCAGAGGACTTCTTCTCTGTCACGCTGCTTACCTCCATTACCCAGAATGGCTTTTATTCGCCCCATTTACCAACTGAATATATTTAAGTGACTGGGTCTATTGTTTTTGGTCCCGGTACATTTCTTATATTATCTCTCGCTGACCTGTAGCTTGTTCACAGAGAGCGTGAAGTCCCCAGACTTATTCTTCTTCACCTGAGGACAACTGAACTGTTCTGCATCAGAGGACTCTTTAAAGTAGAGACACTACATACTGATATACACCTGAACATCAGCAGGAGAGGACTCTTTAAAGTAGAGACACTACATACTGATATACACCTGAACATCAGCAGGAGAGGACTCTTTAAAGTAGAGACACTACACACTGATATGCACCTGAACATCAGCAGGAGGGAACTCTTTAAAGTAGAGACACTACATACTGATATACACCTGAACATCAGCAGGAGAGGACTCTTTAAAGTAGAGACACTACATACTGATATGCACCTGAACATCAGCAGGAGGGAACTCTTTAAAGTAGAGACACTACATACTGATATACACCTGAACATCAGCAGGAGAGGACTCTTTAAAGTAGAGACACTACATACTGATATACACCTGAACATCAGCAGGAGAGGACTCTTTAAAGTAGAGACACTACATACTGATATACACCTGAACATCAGCAGGAGAGGACTCTTTAAAGTAGAGACACTACATACTGATATACACCTGAACATCAGCAGGAGAGGACTCTTTAAAGTAGAGACACTACATACTGATATACACCTGAACATCAGCAGGAGAGGACTCTTTAAAGTAGAGACACTACATACTGATATACACCTGAACATCAGCAGGAGAGGACTCTTTAAAGTAGAGACACTACATACTGATATACACCTGAACATCAGCAGGAGAGGACTCTTTAAAGTAGAGACACTACATACTGATATACACCTGAACATCAGCAGGAGAGGACTCTTTAAAGTAGAGACACTACATACTGATATACACCTGAACATCAGCAGGAGAGGACTCTTTAAAGTAGAGACACTACATACTGATATACACCTGAACATCAGCAGGAGAGGACTCTTTAAAGTAGAGACACTACATACTGATATACACCTGAACATCAGCAGGAGAGGACTCTTTAAAGTAGAGACACTACATACTGATATACACCTGAACATCAGCAGGAGAGGACTCTTTAAAGTAGAGACACTACATACTGATATACACCTGAACATCAGCAGGAGAGGACTCTTTAAAGTAGAGACACTACATACTGATATACACCTGAACATCAGCAGGAGAGGACTCTTTAAAGTAGAGACTACATACTGATATACACCTGAACATCAGCAGGAGAGGACTCTTTAAAGTAGAGACTACATACTGATATACACCTGAACATCAGCAGGAGAGGACTCTTTAAAGTAGAGACTACATACTGATATACACCTGAACATCAGCAGGAGAGCACTCTTTAATATTAGGATTGCCCAGAAAATTGAAGCTTAAAAGCCGTACTAGTTTTGTCTTGTTTTAATTAGATGCACACTTGATTTGATGCCACTAAATACTCTTTATCTGATTTTTACCCTTGTCATGGAAATTGAAAAGTGGTCAAATTGTATTTATTGTGCTTTAAAAACAATGCGACTTGACTTTTTAAACAGGCGTGTACTTGATACAAATCTATGACTATGGCTTGCAAAGCTAGATTTATAACATTAAGGATCCTTTAACTTTCTTTCTGGACCAAGTGAACATTAGGAAGTATCCACTCCGATATGTTACCACACACTGTATAACTCATAGACCTAAACTGTTGTGTTTGTTAAAATGTCAAGATATTCTATGACACATATTTCATCATCATATCACTCAGTTATAATAAAACTGTATAGATGTAACAGAAATGCTTGTTCAAATGTATCGAGAAGCAATTATACACACCTTTTATTCACAACTGTGAACAAAAGTACTTCATTTTCTGTTTCTGGCAGCGGCATAAACAAAAAGTTATTTCAAAAACTTTCTTAGACATAGACACAACAACTGATAATGTGAAGCTGTTTAAAGGGTCCATATAATGCTAATTTTATTCAGGTGTCAGTATGTAGTGTCTCTACTTTAAAGAGTCCTCTCCTGCTGATGTTCAGGTGTATATCAGTATGTAGTGTCTCTACTTTAAAGAGTCCTCTCCTGCTGATGTTCAGGTGTATGTCAGTATGTAGTGTCTCTACTTTAAAGAGTCCTCTCCTGCTGATGTTCAGGTGTATATCAGTATGTAGTGTCTCTACTTTAAAGAGTCCTCTCCTGCTGATGTTCAGGTGTATATCAGTATGTAGTGTCTCTACTTTAAAGAGTCCTCTCCTGCTGATGTTCAGGTGTATATCAGTATGTAGTGTCTCTACTTTAAAGAGTCCTCTCCTGCTGATGTTCAGGTGTATATCAGTATGTAGTGTCTCTACTTTAAAGAGTCCTCTCCTGCTGATGTTCAGGTGTATATCAGTATGTAGTGTCTCTACTTTAAAGAGTCCTCTCCTGCTGATGTTCAGGTGTATATCAGTATGTAGTGTCTCTACTTTAAAGAGTCCTCTCCTGCTGATGTTCAGGTGTATATCAGTATGTAGTGTCTCTACTTTAAAGAGTCCTCTCCTGCTGATGTGCAGGTGTATATCAGTATGTAGTGTCTCTACTTTAAAGAGTCCTCTCCTGCTGATGTTCAGGTGTATATCAGTATGTAGTGTCTCTACTTTAAAGAGTCCTCTCCTGCTGATGTTCAGGTGTATATCAGTATGTAGTGTCTCTACTTTAAAGAGTCCTCTCCTGCTGATGTTCAGGTGTATATCAGTATGTAGTGTCTCTACTTTAAAGAGTCCTCTCCTGCTGATGTTCAGGTGTATATCAGTATGTAGTGTCTCTACTTTAAAGAGTCCTCTCCTGCTGATGTTCAGGTGTATATCAGTATGTAGTGTCTCTACTTTAAAGAGTCCTCTCCTGCTGATGTTCAGGTGTATATCAGTATGTAATGTCTCTACTTTAAAGAGTCCTCTCCTGCTGATGCTCAGGTGTATATCAGTATGTAGTGTCTCTACATGTCTCCATGTTGTAATGTTCAAAATGCCCTTTATTTTTCTCATACTTCCTGTGCTGCAGCACCTCTTTTCACCCTCTGTCTGAAACCAGAGCCCAGTCTGCTCTGATTGGTTAGCTGGCCGGCTCTGTTGTGATTGGTCAACCGCTTAGAGGTGTCTCGCCCCTTATAGCCTATCACGTACAATGTGTTGGAGCGCATAGTGATGTTCCTCCTCGAAAGGACACAGGGATCTTAGCCTTTGCAGACCATTGACATGCACTAAAACCTCTCGAACACACTACAGGACTACAGAAAAACACAATAGGGCCTCTTTAAAAGAAAAGGGATCTCTTGGTTGATCTCATGATTTATTTTAATCGTTGCCACAGTCACGCAAAGCTTCAAGCACAAACACATCTTTTACCCTCCTGTTCGAAATTGAAAATCAACACGACTTAAAATCCACCCCCGCCCAAAAACAGCTCCTTTACACCTCACTCTCACATTGATTTACACCCGATGGAACATCTTGCTGTCGAGCTCAGGGATGGGAAGGAAATATTGATGCTCACATGACTGAGTGACGAGATACAGAAAAGTGTTCCCCACCTTTCTGCAAAGCAATATCAAATATGTAATAAGAGGAAGGCAGGAAGTCATAATTCATGAATATATTCTGTGTTTTATTAAGCCTTGGGTGGGTGGAGAGATCTCAACCTTCAGACACTTCCTTTTCTAATCGTAACCTCGGACTGACACTGTGGGAGGGGGGCGGACTACTGTGTAAATCATGCATGGGGATATGTTTGATGTGGAAAACAACATTCAAGGGATTGCTTTGAGAGTGTAGTTCAATAGCAATATTGAAAATAGATACAGCGTTTTACACCATGCTGCATTTTATTGAAATCCAATACACGGATACGATCAAGTCTGCTTCCAAGATGCTTATAGTTTTTGTTTCCTGTTGACAATATCACAGGAGGTGTTAATTACCTCTAAAGGTGGTTATATGTACATATTTTCCATCTGTTTTAGTGTTAGCAGAGAAAAAAGACAGGTTTTCATGAAACACTTGTGTAGAAATTGTGGGGGAGGTGTAGGCATGCAGGACAGGGTGCTAGGTGGGGGAAGAGTATATTCTGCTTAAGATCTCTAGCATGTCATGTTTCAGGGAAGTCTACATATCTTGAATAGTATATGTGTGGGTTTAATTACTTTGTATTCTGTGTAACCAGAAGTTGGAGATATGAGAGATGAAATATTTGTGTTATCTTAAATATCCTTTAAGACACATCTGAGGTCTCTGGAATGTGGGGGGGGTGTGTGTGTGTGTGGAGGCTGAGTAAACTCCACCCCTTCCTGTTTCTGTTGGTATGAAAGCCTATTCAGCTTTTTGTTCTGCCTCTCTCTTCTCGCGCCGCCCGGACCAGAAGGTCGTGGCAGCCCGTGAACAAGGGCCAGGAGTAGGCATACTCCTGACATTACGCATATGATATGGCTTTGTATGGTAATGTATTGATTGTATTGCATTGTTATATTACCATTAAAATAGATTATTGTTTTAACGGATACTTGTATGTTCTGGATTCCTTCCTGTATGATAACCAGCTTGTTAGGGACGCGCGGAGATTTGGAAAGCGGACCAGTTGTCCCTCAAAATCTCTATCAAAATGCCCGAGGAATAATCCATAAAAATATGTGTGAATCTGATTCACCGTGAAAAAACACAAGATGACTTGTATTATCATTACTTGATAGAGG